>NC_051176.1:95758296-96045993 GCF_013339695.2 Rhipicephalus sanguineus
GAAAACATCATAAATCTCCTATCTGTCTTTTTCTTCTCTTCCTTTCCCCAGTGAAGAGCAGTAAAGCCGCTGAGTCCGATTAGGTATAAACACACATTACGGCTTAATCTTTATCCTATCTTTTCTTTCAATTTCTTATCTGATATGTGGTATGAATTCCTAAATTGAGAACCATACGACGCAATTTGTTATTTAGCCTTAGAAATGCTTTAATTTTTGTGCCATTGTATTTGCCTGGTAGGCTGTCATCTGCAGTGAAATAATTATACTACACTTTCTAGACTTGTTCTAATTAGTTTTAAACAGCAACCACGAGTCTGCATTTTTATGCTCTGGCGTGATCAACAAAATCACCCAACTTTAATCTCAGGGCAAATACTCATGGACTGCGGATACGTCACGCAATCAAATGCAAAACTGATTAACTAATGCAGCTGCAGGACACAGTACAAAACGTGAAACAATCAGCCCAACACTTGTCAGTTGCAGTATGACGAAGTACTCATCTCGATGAAGAAGCAGTCAGCTGAATAGGTACTCTAACGAAAATAGTTGAAAGAGTGAAGCAGCCAATGACACTCTGGAAATTCAGAAGCTGCGACAACAGGCTAACTACTTAGAGCAATTTAGACGACGTAAACATTTAGAAGTTCATGGTCTGCCACATAGTCAAAACATACACTGCTTGATAAACTGAACTACCTAGCAAAAACCTTGCCGAGTTCACACGAGCAGATATTCACGGCTTGCATAGGCCTCCGCCTAAGGCAGGCAAAGAACCAGCGGTGTTCGTTCGTTTTGTTTCGCGCGGTACACGTGTCGAATGAATGGCCGAAGAAAGGCTATTTCAAGACCACAACAGATGTCTACCCCTAAATAATCTGACAGCAGAAAAAAGAAGCGTTTATGACTGATGAGCGCTAAGGTACAAAGAAAAGCCTATCAGTTTGTGTGGCAAAAAGAAGGAAAGTTGTTTGCGCGTAAGGCTCATGGCGAGCGAGCGATTCGCACTGAATGCGAAACCGATTTAGATAAGATACAGTGACTTCTTGATTGGTTCGTAACATGTCTTCATTCTGCGTTAACATAATCATTTTTCCCTGATAATGGATTCACTAGTATAAGTTGTTATAACAGCTGTATTTTCATTTTGATTTGCGATGCGGTTTTTAAAACCAAATGATCGTTTGTCTATTTTTCATGTGAATAGCAGGAGCTGAGTGGTAAGGGCATGCGATTGGAAATGGCTTTTGATGCACTAGATCATAAATTTGACATTCTTGCGTTTACAGAGACCTGGTTCTCGTCGGATTCCGATGTCAATTTTCTGACGGTTATATGTGTGAAAGTATCTACAAAAAATCGTCGAGTGGTGGTTGTTCTCTTTACGTTAAAAATAATCTAAACGATTCTGGTTCTGACTAAATTTTCGGCTGTAATTATGATTAGGAGTCCATTGCTGTGAAGTGTTGTAATACCATGATTGCAACTATTTATCAACCCCCTTCTGCTGATTTTTATGAATTCAGTTTGTTTGTTAGCAAGGTTCTTCAATACGTGACCATGACAGGTCTGTCAGTTGTTCTGATTGTGGATAGTTTACCAATAGCCGATTCTCAAACGCAAAGTTTTAAAGATGTGATAGAGTCATTTCATTGTGTTTAACACCATTAATTCGCCCACCATAATAACGGCGGACACCGAAAGCTTAACTGATTTGTGTGTAACAATTCAGGATATCGCTGATGTAATTCAGGAATCCTTACTTTCCACATTAGTGACCACATGCTCATCTTTGCTTTCATACCACGCCCCAAAAGAAAGAAGTGTCGTGCACATGATGCCCTTTGTTACGAAGAAATTTAAATAGTGAGGCATTGGATGCTTCTCGGTCTATGGTCGAGAGTACAGGTTGGATGGATGTATGCAACGAGAGAGCGAATCCAAATTTATCCTACGATTTAATCTTGCAAAAGTCAAACACTCGTATGGCCATTGCTTTTCCACTACATTCGGTGAAGGGTCACCGGAAATCTAGGAAAGCATGGTTTACCCGTGAGGTACACCACAGAATTCGAATTATGGATAGATTATTCGATACTTTTATTCGCGTGAAAGCCGAAACGATACTCCGAGAATCTAAAAAAACAAACTCAGCAATAAACTTAACTCAGATCTTCGGAAAGCTCGCACGGAGTACTACAGAGATATGTTTGCGTCTGTATAAGGTGACCCTAAAAAATATGGGCTGCAATTTGGATACTCAAAGGCCACTCAACAGCGTGATCTCTAACACACTTATCTTTGATAATGTAGAATGTACTAATACTTCACTAGTAAATAAATTTAACGATCACTTTTTGCATGCTGATATTACAGATAATACTCGCACAAGCAATTTTAAAAAGAATGTATGTGGGTATGTATCATCTGAAAGTACCAACTTTATATTTCTTTCCATGTGTACTGAACATAAAATCTTCAATCAAATCTCTGAAAACAGACATCGTAGCCGGATTTGATGAAATCAAATCGAGACGGATCATTCATGTTGCTGATATATAATGTACCCCGCTTGTCATAATGCAATAGCGCTCTGGTACCGGGATTTTTCTTGGTAGTATGAAAATAGCCAGAGTGGTATTTCTGCATAAGGTGGATCCTCAATGACCTAAATAATTACAAGCCAATATATGTGCTACCCTCTTTTTTGAAAAGTATTTCAACTAATTTTAAAGTTCAGGTTAACCAAATTTCTGGATCAAAGCAGGCACTTGTCTACCAGCAGAACGGTTGTCGCAAGAATAAGTCAACAGAAGGGGCACTGCTGAGCGTTAAAGAAGAAATACTTGATAATTTAGAAAATAAGTTATATACTGTCTGAGGTTTTCTTGAGTTCAGAAAAGCTCTTGATTCTATAAAGCATCACATTTTGTTCAAAAGCTTCCTTATATGCAGTTAGAGGTGTTACCTTAGATCTTTTTAATAATTATTTTTCTGATAGATTTCAATTTGTAAATCGTAACAGTGCATGCTCAGAGTTGAAGGAAATAAAGTGCGGTGCACCCCAGGGGTCCATTTTGGTCCCCTATTTTTTATCATTTATGTTAACGATAATGTAAATATACTTCTTACATCTAAAATGTTCCTCTACGCCGACGATACCAGTTTATTCTTCTCGAGTCATAAATTAGCTGATTTGGAAACAGCGGCAAATTATTCGTTACACGAGCTGCTGAGTTGGTTGTCTCTCAACCAACTTCAGTTCAATGTTTCTAAAACTAAATACATTTAGCAAAACCAGTTTTGTTGATTAGGCGAAGTACCTGGCAGATTTACGTTAGGCGTTGCGTCTGCTCCACTGAGTCGCGGAGAGCTTGAGCACGAAGTGTGAAAACGCATTAAAGAAACAGTAGCACTGCTAGTTTAAAAGGACAGACTGTTGGGCTAGTTGGTATTGCATAATTGTGAACAGTAGCGCAAAAAATTCAACACAGACGACGAAAGAGCAAGACGGGACACAGCGCTGTGTCCAGCGCTGTGTCCCGTCTGTGTCCCGTCTTGCTCTGTCGTCGTCTATGTGAATTTTTTGCGCTACTGTTCACAATTAGCACTGCTAGAGCACAGAAACTTGCTATTGTGTTGCGAAGTCATTTCATTTGGCATAACCTAAGATGAATACCTGGAAAGTCGGGGGATTACGCGGTTGAATCTACCCTTAGCGTCTAAATAAGCTAGGTAAGCAGGTTATTGAGAGAATAACTAGAGAATCGCATGTCCCGGTGAACATCTCAAAATTTTTGTGTCCTGCACTCATAACGTTTCCTAGGTCACCCCGCTTTCGTTCCAAACAACGCGTGCTGATCCGACGGGCAGATACGTTAGTCAGAGGCCAATGAGTATAAATGTAAAAGTAATATTGGGTCATTTCGAAATTCACTGCCGATATTGGGGTCGTATCCCCATGTTTGACAATACTTCAACCTAGTATAAAGGTCCGTGCTAGCATGACAACAGAAAATGTCGAGAACCACGAACTTGCAAAACTAGAGGAGAGGTGTGTAGGCAAGCCTTCAGTGTTGCTATGTCAAAAAAAGATACGATTCTTCGCCTTATCGCTCCTATTCCTATTCTTGTTTTGGTCATGCTTTAGACGCGTCTATTCGATACGCATCATCGAATATTCCGCTTGCGCCTTTTGTTTCTTCTCGTTCGGTTTGCACTTATCGGTTCTTGCGAAAATAAAATAAAATTTAATGCAGCAATGTGTGTTGTGCTTCGTCCTTGTTCAGAGGCGCTTCGCTTCTTGATTCAGTTATAAATTCTAAGCAACCAGCCCGCCAAGGCGTTTTAGCCATTAGGACACTACAAACACTTTAGGAGACACGAACTATGAACCTGGATGTTATGCATGAGCAGCACTAACTCATTGTGTAATTATAAAAGGATAGCATAAAGCTGGTCGACACGAGAGTGAAATAAAGCACGGAAGTTAATGGTATTGACGTGCAGCATACTCACACCTCAAGGCCCATGGTTCAAGTTCCTGAATGGCTCGCGTAAACTTGAGTAAGCCGAGGCTGCATTCACTAGATACATCGGCACGCAATAACTTCCGCATAAATCCGCTGCCAGCTTCAGACATGAGCTTCTTGACTGCACTTCGAAAGATGTCGATGAACGTTGCCTTCTCCGGTGGCCTAGTTGTCTCTGACGGCGTTGACAATGTAACCACAGACTCTTTGGAGCGTTTCCTCAGCCACTTGTCTACTCCTCTTGTGGTAGAGGATTCTTCTGTTAAGTTTGTGGTGACACTGCGTGTGGACGGTACAGCATACATCCCCGTTGTTTTCGCTGTGACGGAGTGAGTCGTTGTAACTCCAGCAATCGTCTTCTCCACAAACGATTCATTCACGTTTCTCGTTGCGTCTCCCAGAGCCACGGCGGAATTCACTCCGTCTCCCTGTTTTACTGATTTAGCTTTGTGTAAAAACTGGAGGGATTCATCGGTCGATCGCGAATGCGAATCGGTTTTGAGCTGCTGTGTGCAATGCGATACTGCTTGAAGGCGCTCCTGAGTGGTTCCTCCATTGTGCCCGCACGCTTTCAGGTGTAATTAGGGCATCGCACACAAGCACTACCTGAAGGAATAAACTGCAGAAGTAAAGGCTATGGGCAAACGTAAGTAAGTACTGCATCTCTTCTCTAGAAACCGACAATTCTTAGACAGAAAGCTGTTTGGTTATTACGCTGTCAGGTAGACGAGGAAAATGTGATATCGTCTGAAGGGCACAGAAAGAAAGAAAACTGGCTTTCAAACAAACAGTACTTGCGCATTGCTTGAGGGCTGACCAAAATCAGTTCATCTGAATAGAGAGCTCTTCTAATCTATAGGCCGCTTAAATATGGACGTTGAGGCACTGCATAATACTAGCTGGCTGTCTGCAAAAATTTAGAAGCTCAATGAGATTAACAGGCTGCAACTAAGAAAACGCCAATTACGTCTTCATCGGCGTTATGTGAGCTCGACTGGTGAGCTGGCACTTATTGCTACTACGACACTGTTGGCACTGCGTCAGCTTTTATCAATCGCGCACGAGTCATCCTTTTAGCGACGCTTTGCCGCAATATCAGAATTCTTCCCCTCGCTTTTTTTTTCCTGCTTGCGTCCAAGCTGTATTCTGCTGTGGTTGCAAAATGTCGGCTGGAGTCCTTGTATAATGTAAATGTAATGGTAACATACAGAAAAGGTTAAAACCTAACGTGTATTAACCCGAAGTGCGCCCGCCGCTTCGTTCGTTTGTTTTAGTAGAAAGACATAATAGAATCGCGTTAACTAAACATGTACATCGTGGCAACAACGTAAGCATGTTTACTAGAATATCAAAACCTATCGAATGTGAATTGCGCGAAGGATGTGACACTATACCTCTACAAACATTTAAATGTCGGGAAAATAAAAAAAAATACTATAAAGCAGATGCGGTAGAAAGAAGTGAAATCTTTACAGATGTACGGCCCTTTCGCAAGCTGAACGTATGTATTTGCAGAAATTTCTTCGTTTTTTTCACCTCGCGTGCAGTGCCACCGCTTCATTGAATGTTGTTTGCTCTCAGGTCGCATTGTTATTGGCTGCAGGGGTAAGATTTTTATGCGGACGCATCACCTTGTCTTCGTGACCAAATGTGCGTTTCGCATTATAATGACACCATACGTGAAAAAGTATTTCATAGGCTTATTTAGCTCGTTTTTACGCCGACAGATGCTAAGCTCGGTTTCATAAATAGGCCTTGACTTCAAGCCATGGCTCAACTTAAACGGATGCCGTAACGGCAACGCCTTTTGTGGAAGCCTCCAATCGAAACGCAATGAGTGACTTGAGCATGTTTATGTAAGGCCTTGCTTAGTGGTTTCAAGTTGAATCACATTTCTGAATACGGGGATTAGTGCGACCTAATGTGGTGTGATTAGAAGGAAGCTCCATAATATTGTTATTGCTTGGCGTTTTTGAATTTTGAATTCGTTATCAGTGGGCCTTTTTTTGGTTGTTAAGTTTACCTTGACCATGAGCTGAAGCATGTGCTCATAACATAAAAGCGATTTAGTGCCACGTGCTTAGTAGCTGAATGAAATCCTTTGAGCAACGAGTGTATAAGGGCTGACACTGCCAGTAAGCAGTATCAGCTCTTCATGCGAGCCCTGTCCAGTGAGCCTTGACAAAAATTGGACGCGTGGCTGCAGCAACATTACAATAAGGAGTGGTTGTGCTGTGGGATATGTCATGCGGGTTTTATCATCAATTGGCACAGCGAAACGCCTTCCTGTTGAATAAGCAAGCTATATTTTCCCACATGTAGTCGAGTAAGAATACGCCACTCTTTAGCAAATGGCACGATAAGTGAAACGAAGAGAGAACTACTTGTCTTTCAACCTTTAATGCTGCGTGTTTGTCCTTCACGTTAGCCTTTAGTTTTAAACATATGTGCTCATTACTTGGAAGTGATCTCACTGTGCTTCTACGCATACGTCGTTTGGCGTGTCGGGACCGAATAAGGCACACCTGTTTTTAGAAATGTTTCTAGATGCGAACTCAGTCTCAAATTCAGTGGCCTATCTTCTAGCTTGCGTATTAAGCATTTTTACAGTCCGTTTTCACTCTGCTGGTGGTCGCAATATTCTGTTGAAAAGCACGTACGAACTGGACCAGCAAGCTGCTACAAAAATATACGTCACGTTCGGTTCGATAACTATATTAAAAGTTTATTGTACCTTGTTTTTCCATTTCCATCCTAAGTTCGACTTCATTTATGACCGCTGTCGAGGCGAATGTATTCGCCGCGAGATTGGGCTACAGGTGGCAGCACTGTCGTCACGCTAGTGTGGACAGGCGGTTGTCGGCGCGTATACAAACGCACACAACAGAGCTTCACTGTGAGCGATTTGACCCGATTTTCGGCAAAGAAAATGCTTTGACTGCAGCTCTCTGGTAATATGTGCACTCTTCATTCCCGAATAATGCACTAAGCGTGCCGAACGCTACTATTACTCGTGAGAGAAGCGCCTTCTGCCAACGAACGGGTTGCTCGCCTTCGGCAACAGTCGGTGTTTTCGCAATGTATGAAGTTCTCTTGTTTTATTTGACCATGTTTAGCTTGTGTTGCACCTACTACGCACTGCTGTAGTGCGGCTGAATTAAGTATTTACTTCTTGTTCATCTGGATACCCCGCAATAAAAAGAAAGCCTGTATTCTTGCACGATGAGTTCAAAGAGCACTTTATGCACTGCGCGCTCAAATATACATCCGCATTTCTTATTCAGTTCTCCATGAAATGTTAGACCGTTGATGAAAGCCACGTGGCTGAAAGCGCTTTAGCGCTACGGAGATGTTTAGTACGCACACGCACAGCACGGAACTTTCTTCGATTGATTACTTGCACGGCGGTAATGGAACAAAGGCCCGGTTATTTCCCGGCATCAAAGTGCGTTTTTTCATGCGAATAATGTCCGCTGCCTTCCGTCAGTCTATAACTACGCAACACAAACGATCAAGATAATGTAAAGAAAGAAAGATGCGGCTTCGCTTGAAATTACTAAGACATAAATGTAAAGTACGCAGTTTGGATTAAATCTGATCATCAGGGCTATTTAACGCGTACATTAATCTAAGTACACGAGTGTTTTTGTATGAATTTCACCACAAGTTAAAATTGCGCAAGGCAACTCAGTTTTGCGATTTACGTGTCATTCCATTTTCTGTACTTTTTAGGGGACAATTGCAGTACCGAAGTGCCAGACGCCACATGACAGAAATATTTCTCTGTAGTGGGACCAGGACCGTACACAACTAAAGCTCGTCGCGTAACCTATAAACGACAGCCCCGAAGTTATATACCCAACTACAACGCACATGTGCATGAGAGCCCTTTTTTTACCACCGAGCCGCTAGAAGGCTATATTCACATGAGATGTATTACTTCTCATCTTTAGGACAACGCCAAGTGCACTTTGCAATGCGCTTGTACCACAGAGCGGCACCTACACTGATATGACTCTCGTGAACGGAGGGTATGATGACCACACACAGCACTCTCGACAAGTGCACTCACTGATCTTATTACACTACATATACAGCCGATCAAGGCCAAATGCTTCTTTACATCGTGTCAGGCATACGTACGAGCGACTGAAGTTGCACTAACGCAACGGAACAAACCGCCTTTTGAGGATCTGCATGACGTACGCGCACATGCAAACACAACGGGGCTAGCAGACGACGCACGGAGCAATCCACACTGGGCGCGGTTCAGCCAGAAGCCGCTAGGCGGCGACTCCGCTCGATCTCGGGGCCAATAGTGATGCTTCAGGAATCTTCCGGGTTCTGATAATTGCCAATGCTTGAATAAGTGTAATAAGGAACAAATTCAGGTCATTTGAGCATACTCCTAGGTGTAAGGGGAGAGAATGGCGAGCACAGTTACATTCCGTAGGCGGCTCGCACTGACGGGTGCCTAGCCGCAATGTTGTAGGATCGCGTCACTGAGAACTTCTGTGTGTTTAGTTCACTGGTTCTGCCAAATCAGCCTGTGTGTTTGCCTATACACCAACAGGGTCCCGACCGCGTGTCGTTGATCTGGTCGTATTACATTATTCTGTAAAAGTTATGTAAGCGGATCGTCTATTTGTAAAAGTTATGTAAGCGGAAGTCTACTCACCGAAAAACAACCGCCTACCACAAGCATACGAATGGCTTAACGCAACGATTAGGCAAAAGCCTAGCCGCGGGCCATGTTAACCATATACCGGTTGTCCCGTTATCTCTAGCCAAAGGTTAAAAATACAATATTAGAGGCAGGCTTGTGAAAGCAGTTGCAAATTGCTGACAGACACCTTGCGCGCGACAGACAACTTTTTGTTTTGTAATTATTTGTTAATTAGGATTATTTAACTAATTTGCCAAATATTGACTTGAGGCAAGAAATGCGACTTGCAAAGTTCGAGAGCGCCTTCAGAAACCCCTATTGCATTATTTTCGATAAAGAAAGTCTCACGTATACCATTCTTTCCAAGCTGCAGAGAAAGCCCGCGAAATACCAAAAGAACCACGTGACTAGAGCATTCGCGTGGCAGCGAACGTGCTGCTCTCAGCCGTGGTTTGAGCGAATGAAATTAGCTGCGGCCACGACACGCCGGCTCCGCTGCAGCGGTAGGCCGATAAGTTAACGGTGGTTTCTTGGCCCGCGTCAGCCCATTGGCGCGCGTGACGGTGCAAGCTGTAGCGAGCGAGGGCGACTAAAGCTAGCTAGCGCAGCTCGCCGATGCACCAGCTACACGCAGCTGAACGTACCGAGCACTACAAGTACCGGCATGCACTGCAGCAGCTGTTGGGTAGCGCAATAGACCTTTTTTAAAGGAGTACTGACACGAATATTTTCAGTTGTCGTTTTTTGGGGTCGAATGAAAGGTCAAGCCCTCAAGAGCCTAGAAAAGGTAGTGCTAAGCGCGAGTGCGCCGTGAAAAAGTAATTACGGTGTGTTTTAACAGCTAGTTTCGGTTCCTACTGTACCCTGACGTCACAACACGGTATGAGCTTCTCGTCACGTGCTCGCACAACATATAGTGACGTTTCCACGGCCGCTCCGCACCGTGGCTTCGTTGGTGACACACAAGCGGCCATTTTGAAAGTTTTAATGACGCACAAACGGCCATCTTGGAAGTTTTGGTACCTAACGTCATTACAACTAGCCAGACTGCTGCGTGAAGTCACCATAATTTGTACTGTAGCCTGACGTCAAGCTAGTGCCGATGTCAGTAGGTGCGCCATGGAAAAATTGACTTTAATATCAAATTAAAATATCTTATTAGCATTTGCTGAGCTTCACACTTGCTCAGAGCCGTCTCTGCATACAGGAGATTTGTATGGCAGAGTAAACTCGCCTTCGAAAAAAGGTGTCAGTACCCCTTTAAGCCCACGAGCGCCAACGCGCTCATGGCGCCGCAACAGCCGCCGTGACGAGCGCGCGGGTCTCGGGCTTCAGCCTACCACTTGTGCCCTGCTAGCACTTCTCAGGCCAAGTGAGTTTAGCAAGATGCAACATATTACTGCGTAATTCAATCATTAACTTGTGTGTTTAGCTGGTATACATGGCCTCTGTGGTTTCCATCTGCCTAGTGTTTCCTCAGGCCACTGTTGCACCAGCTGAGCTTCTCGACAGCGTCATTTTTTTTTCTTTTTTGGCGCGAGTACGCCTTACGACATAAATTAAATAAAGAAAGCTACAACTAGGTTTTCTAAATGAGCTTCAGGAGTGGTCTATGCAATTCGCGGATGCATTTGGAATCGACGTTCATCGACACTTTCGACGAGCATAAGGTGAGGTTCTCATATTTAAAGAGTACGTGAGCGGGTATAGTCGGCATTTAGTAAAATAAGATACATTCGCTACACAGAGTACCCATCGCTCGCACCATAGTTAACAAACGATAAGCGTGTACCACCTTTCCTTGACACTAGCTGCAGGTGTTGAATTTTACAAACGCCGGCTGTGTTTTCACGTGTTGGCTCGCAGGTAGCCATACCGTAGATATGCATAGTCTTGAGAAATATGAGATGGAAGGCTTAAATGACCTTTTAAAGCTCACTGCGGCTAGACACAGTTGGCAAGCGCAGAAGTGTTCATGACACTAAATATTCAATCGGAAAGGTATATCTTGCAATTCCATACGTCACATTCATATCAGTACAATATGAGTAATTGTTGGATAAACATGAATTCGGTGTTCCACCTCATATTACTCACGATAAAAACTTGGAGGACGCTTGACCTTCGCCTTCAATAGTAGAACGCGATAGCGTAATCGGGCCGCCTGTGCATCGCCTTCTCAACTGTTAGCCTGCTTCGGATCTCGGCGCATGCCTCAACCGTGCCGTAAGGAAACGAACGATTGTGCGCGTAACATTGGCAGTTTCAAGGCATCCTAGAATGCCTACTGAAAGTACAGTTGTTAAGTGCCAACTACACCATAATTGTTCCTTTCGCGAATCGCCCAGCACGTTGGTCTAGTGGTTACGGCGCTCGACTGCTGACCCGAAGGTCGCGGGGTCGAATCCCAGCCGCGGCGGCTGCATTTTCGAGGAAGGCGAATATGTTTGAGGACCGTATACTCAGATTTAGATGCACATTAAAGAGCCCCAGGTGGTCGAACTTTCCGGAGCCCTCCACTACGGCGTTACTCATAACGTGGTTTTGGGACGTAAAACCCAGATATTATTACTTTGCGAATCAGCGAAGAGCCCACTACGCGTCCGTAAGGAAACACGCCAACCTACGCAGCTGTTCACTTTGTTGATGCTTTTGCTGATGATCATGGTTAAATGTGTGTGAGAGCTTTGAAATGTGAGGACCTTTAAAACACCCACTCGTTGCGCAATTCACTGTTTTTACGCCTGGCCCAATTCTACGCTTCTGCCACGCAATATTACATGCGTTAAGGAGACTCCTTCCACTACAAGGCCTTCATATAGTTTTTTTTTTTTTTTTTCAAATCATTTCCAAAAAATCGTGCGGCTCTGCGTAGAACGCCTGCTTGCCACGCAGACGGCGTGGGTTTGATTCTCACTCGAATCCGAAGATTTTTATTAAATGACAAGCATTTTCAGTGAATCTTTGGCACTTTGAGCGTTTTAAATGCAAAGCATTTCTTAGCAAACCTTTGGCACTTTGAGCGCTTCTATCTATCTATCTATCTATCTATCTATCTATCTATCTATCTATCTATCTATCTATCTATCTATCTATCTAGCCGCCTACGTCTGGGTGCTCTCATGATTGCCTCCTTAACTTGGTGTAGACCAAAATTTGCATGGCATGGTATGAGGATTGGACGAATATGACTGTCGGATGATATGAATGACGTGAAAATCCTGTCGAGTACGTCGTCAAACCATTTCCTCCAGACACGTGTGGTACATACCCGTTTACAACGGGCTGCGGTGTACGGGTATGCGCCACAGGTGATTGACAGTTTAAATCTACCCAGGAACGGCGAGAACAGGCACCGGTAATTTAAATGCGGGAGTGTTAAGAAAAACCAACATCGGCAGTGTTGACCCGACGAATGGAAAGAATAAAAATTGGGATCCCAGCAGGAATTGAACCCAAGTATTCTGCATAGCAGTCAGCTTTTCTACCACAGCGCCACGCCAGGTCTATAAACTGGTTTGGAAAAACAGCCTATGCAGGCGTAATGTCGGTGCAACGTCGATTGTGGTTGTGGTGCTGGCTCTCTATTTTTACAAGAATGCAATAAACACTACATATGTACTCCTACGATACAGGCGTCATATCAGATTAATGTCGGTGATTCCAGTGTTGGATAAGCTTTTATGGCTCTCTAATAAGCATTAGATTTGTATTCCTATGATTCAGCAAGCTATATATTGAAGCATTGCTCGATCCCGGAGGAATACATTAACGAAAGTTACGTATGATATTCCCATGATTACACCATAAAGTGCACTTAGTTCCGATAATAATACCCACGTATGTATTCTAACGTGAGGGCTGACGTTACGTCGCACCATACATTACCCTTTAAACACCAGTGTTGTCGTTGTCCACATGCCTGGTAAGCCGACGTTCATACTGGCTATGTTCGCGCGCTGCAAAAACCTGCCAGTATGACTAACAAGCAACTATCCCAAGCCTCAACTCTTATAAGCCCACGATGTGCACACAGCTACCACACTTACAAAAACACGTCCATCCACCTAGTAACGCTTGGCTTAAAGCCATAAAACACAGCATAGAAGTACTTGCTGACTGCTTCGCATGAAACCGATTCCCACAACGCGTGGGATCTGCAGAATTTCGTATCTATCTATCTATCTATCTATCTATCTATCTATCTATCTATCTATCTATCTATCTATCTATCTATCTATCTATCTATCTATCTATCTATCTATCTATCTATCTATCTATCTATCTATCTATCTAGCCGCCTACGTCTACGTCTGGGTGCACTCGTGATCGCCTCCTTAACTTGGTGTAGGCCAAAATTGGCATGGGAGAGAAAGATGATCTGACGAATGTGACCATCGGGTGATGACATCAATAACAAACGTATCGTGGAACACTGCAGTTTACATTCGCAGTTGAACCGTTAAGAACTATCTGCCAGCCCAATAGAAACAATGGCGCACGGCATACGTATCGTGCAACACTACATTTTACATTTGTAGTTGAACCGAAAAGAACTATTTGCGCACCCAATAGAACAATGGCGCACAACATACGTATCGTAGAACCCTACAGTTTACATTCGCAGTTGAGCCGATAAGAATTACCTGCGCACCCAATAGAACAACGGCGCACGATATACATATTGTGGAACACTACAGTTTACATTAGCAGTGGTACCCATAAAAACAATGGAAACTAGGCAGTTTTAGTATAGCGGAAAATCACAAACGCAAGGATTTAGCGTAAGCGTTAGCATTGCGTGCTCCCAACTGCGCATGCGCAGAACGTAAGCATTGTCCGAGCTCTGCGTTCATATATCGTTCAACGCTAACGCACGCAAGGGATTCCGTACGTAAGGCAAGATGGCGGCGCCTCTTGAAGCGAGACCCTTCCATTTCGAATCTTTCGAGTCGTCGGCTCATTAAACTCATTTATTCACAAATAATGGTGGCATTCTATTTTTTTTTTTATTTTGAGTTATGGTGCATCGCCAGCCGTATACTGCCGATAATATAACTCCGTTTTCGAGCAACACTGTCGATTAGCGGTGCAGAAGGCTTAACAAGAATCAAGGTTGGACACCATGAGCGTGAGACATTAAAGGCTTTCGCCTTAATAAATACGGCGCTTCGCAGTGGCACGTGAAGCCACGGCTCGTGTTCCCTGCTGGCGTCGACCCTGGTTCAGCCGCCGCGTTCCTTCGCTCCTGTGGCATAAGCCTACACCGTCATCACATGACATCCTTGCTTGGTCAAAGGCGGGCTGATCACGGAGGCAGTGCAAAACCAGGTGAGATGCCTCCGATTGTGGAGGCAGTGCGAAACCACGCTAAGTGCACAAAGCTTTCGGAGGGTGGCGGGACAGGATAATTACATCTAGAAAGCCTACATGACCAGCCGCTCATGTAGGCTCTCCTTTATATCGACTGAAAAGAAAAATAAGATGACTTTAGCCTTCGAGTGGTCTTAGGTGAATGCACAAGGGACCCTGTGATTTTTTTTTGACAACTACGAACTTTGAATAATAATAATAATAATAATAATAATAATAATAATAATAATAATAATAATAATAATAATAATAATAATAATAATAATAATAATAAACTAGTCGAAGAAGAACAAAATGTTCAGCTTTCCAGATGTCAAAAACTTCTAGAAGCAAATAAGAATACGCAATAAAATTCATAGTTCTAACCAGAAAGACAGCTTTGCGAAGCGGGATTTACCTCTCTCCTGAGTCTTGGGTCTTCACCGTGTAATGCTCCCGCACTACTAATATAATGTAGCCAATTCTTGGCACGTTTTACCGACCACACCAATCGATATTGTTGCAGTTGCGACAGCCCTTTACGCTGACGTCAGCAAGAGCCAAGAGAATAAAACGTGAATAAGCAGTGGTCCATTAGCATGCAGAGCGTTTTGATTGCTTTTGGCTTGGTTGGCACAAGTGCAAATTCACGGGCGCTTGACGACGCTAAAATGTAGGACGCCCGTCAACAGCTCCGACGTGAAATCAAACGAATGAAAGTTACGGAGGCACTTAATGTTCTGACTAGCATAAAATAAGTAAATAATGTGGTTTTAAAGGCCAATATGACTTCACAGTCATGAGGCACGACGTAGTAGATTTCCGGTGTAGACTTTCCTGGCGGTGTTTTCATAGAACTGTTACTTGTTTTACTCGGCGACACTCACTGTAATCAACTGTGTTTTCCAAAACAGTCTACATTAAAGTGATTGCGTTAATGGTGCGAAGCTTTAACGGCTAGTAACGCACGCTTGTGTACTTGATTATTACTAATGCTGCAGAACACCAGCACATTCTTCCGCAAGAACCTTGTTACTGCTGTTAGGACATCGGCGGTGACGTAACGCTTCTTTTCCCCAAGTTCGACAGTGTTGATTACCGCCAGCTTTGCGGAGAATTGCAGATTATTCTGTTTTACGGCACCTATCGCGTTAACAAACGAGCGGAGAAGCGAACGGCAACCCTCAAGACAGGCCGGCGGCGCAGAGACGGGGAATCATCGGGGCGTAAAGCATGCGATGCCAAACGGTAGTTTCTGCTCGCTCCACGCACCGTCCACCTAATCACAGCGCTTGGTCGCCCAAATAATCACAACGCTTGATCGCCCGTCTGCCACGTGAACCATAAAGTAAAATTTTTCCAGTGCCAAAAGGGCGTAGTGTAGAACATTCCACTTTCTTGTGGAAAGGTATACATATATGGCAAACTGGGCGATGCCTTAACGAGCGTCAAAGAGAACACAATAATAATGTCAAGAGCGGTTCTAACGGTCATCTCGCCACTCACTGCCTAAGGTACTCGTGCACTACGAAATGTGATCAGTGCACTGTCATATTCCGCAGCCATAACCAATCGGCGAGACTCATAGTAGAAGCCAAATCGGTTTGGGAACGCGCAGAATCATGTGTTATCATGTGTTGGCATAGTTTCATTGTGATTATCTAAGAAACAGATACAATTTTTGAGTGCTCAGTAATTTGCAATGCGCAGGCCCTTTGTCACGTGCTTCAGCATATATATGTGACGCTGCCCTCTTTTTATAATAAACAAGTTCAAAGTTGCACTGTTTGTGCCCCGTCTCTTCTCTGTCCGCGTCTTCAAAGCGCATCCAAATCGTCGCCCAAATACATGCGGGAAAGTCCTCTTTCGCGAGAAAAAGCCAAAAGTTTGTGATGGAAAGCCCCGCCACAGCGGTCCAGTGGTTATGACGCTCGACTGCTGACCCGAAGGTCGCGAGATCGAATTCCGGCCGCGGCGGGAGCATTGTCGATGGAGGCGAAAATGTTTGATGCCCGTGTACTTATATTTAGGTGCACGTTAAAGAACCCCAGGTGGTCGAAATTTTCGAAGCCCCGGTCCACTACGGCATCTCTCATAATCATATCGTGGTTTTGGGACGTTAAACCCCAGATATTATTATTTGGAATGGAAAGCCATCTTCTTGGGGCCTTTCCCGCTGCCCGATGTTCGATATATCAAGTGTTCCGGCTGTTTTTGTTCGATGTAGCCGTAGATTTTCCTTTGCATTTACATTAAAACATTGTCGCGATCGAAAATAGTTTGATATAAAGAATAATTCAGTTTATCCAAGTTCAATATGGTCGGGTTCCACAGTACTACCAATAACTTTTGCACTCACAATTTCCATATCATGCCTCAAGTTCAGTACTGCAATTATGCTTTAAAGGGGCACTGGCACAAAAATTTTGTCCTCGCTTTTTTTTTGCTGCAGTGTGTTACTGGGGGCCTGTTAGTCCTAACACGGCACATCGTTTGCTGCAACGCGCGAGAGATAATTAATCACAGGCTCCTCATTACCGACCAGTGTCAGTTTCGGTTTCAAAAACGAGAAGCCTCTGGGCGCATCTATCACCACCTAGCGGGTGAAGCGCTCGATCACGTCCGCACACAGAACTGTGACGCATTTCCGCGCGGTTCGCGAGCAACCGTCCAGAAGTAGGCTGCTAGCGAACGCGGCAAAAAATTGGTGGCTATGACGTCATCATAACTTCAACACATTGGAATCGATTTCCACTAACTGTGGTCTTAAGTAACGCTACTGAACGATTGTCTTGAAACGAAGGGAGACACACACCAGGTGCTTGATGCATGTCTCATTTCTTGCTTACAGTGCTGTGTTGGAGCAAGATGGCCAGTTGGGCTAGTTAGAGATGTTCATGTTTAGAAAATTAGGGTGAAGCGCCCTGAAAAGAAAAACGTGGACAGTACAAGTGGACAGGACGGCGCTTACTCCTGTCCACTTCTACCGTCCACTTTTTTTTTGCTGTGTTGCTGTGTTGGTTGTGGCTCGGTGTAGCGTCTTCTATCTCATTCACCTGTTGGATTGGTATGGCAGATTTATCAATGTGCGATAACCGCAACTGTGTAGAGACTATCGACCATCTCTTGTGCCGCTGTCGCCAATTTCAACGACATCGCCGGACTCTCCAGTGTGCCAGTGTGCCTTCAGGAGACTTGATGGTCGGCCTTTCACTGAAGGAAATATTTTGGGAGTTTGTCTTCACAGCTAATCAGCCCAGAAAACCACACGAGCCCTCCTGCCGTACTTCAAGGCAACATAATTGGGTGACCGCCTTTGATATGTTCCTCTGTGCGTGTTGTGAAATCTGTCTCTTTCTCTCTATTTTTACTCCCCCATTCTCCTCCCCAAGAGTAGGGTAGCAATCTGGACGCTAGTTAACCTCCCTACCTATCATCTATTCCTTCTCTCTCTCTCTCCTTCTTACAAGAAAGAAGTTCAGCGGAAGATGAAGCGTTGAGGAAACGTTTCAACACGGAGGCTTGTCTTCGTCAGGGCCCTGACGGAAACTTCTCCCCTTCTCGAGTCGTTGGCTCCAGCGACATTCCCCTTTCCGACAATTTCTGTTAACTTCATCTTTGTGTTTTTATTCAGTAGAGCTAATTGATACGACGCTTACGTATTGCAGAATGGCTGTGCCAGATCATAAGTTTTGTCATATTGGATTGTTAGTTGTTTGACAACAATTTTGCCAGTGATAAATTGTGCAACAAAAAGTTGTTCGCTTGAAGGTTGCATTTATATAGGTGCATTTTAACTACATTTTAACATTTTAACTATTTTATGTCCTTTTGCCGCTTCTGTATAATGTTATGTAGTCGCATGCTATATCTCATTTTGGGGCTTTTACCTTTTCTATGCTGTACAGGAATCGCTCCTGTTTTACATAATAAATTACGACATGAACACTTTTGTCTGTGAATCTACCGAGCCCTCACTCTGTAAAAGTAATTACAGAATGAAGCAACTGTAATTAATATAACAGAGATGGCTTCCTATAAACGTGCACTAATTGCATGCCCAAAAACAAAACATGAAAAAGAAGAGATCCAGCATGACGTCTTAAAAACGTCTAGAAAGCGCCTTTTCAAAGACAATGCAATGGGATATTTTAGGGTATCCAGCAATGCTTTTTATAAAATCGATTTTTTTCAACGTTTTTAAAACGTTTTTTAGATGGTCTTAAAAACGGATTCTAGCCGGACATTAGACAAGATATACCACAATTTCTGGACCTTTAGCTTCTATTCCGTGACGTCTTTAAGACGTTTTTATTTTCTCGGACAAATGTTTACAAAATGTCAATTATCCGTTTTGTGCTACCTGGGATACGTATGATGGAACACTACAGTTTACATTCTCAGTTGAACCGATAAGAGCTATCAGCGCACAGTAGAACAATGGTGCACAACATACGTATCGCAGAACACTACAGTTTATGTTCACAGTTGAATCGATAAGAACTATCTGCCCACCCAATAAAACAATGGCGCACGACATACGTACCGTGCAACACTACAGTTTACCTTCGCAATTAAACCGAGAACAACAATGAGAACTACAACGCCACGCCACCCAGACGAACTGTATATATCCGCATTGCATTGCGCGTGACGTTTGTGATCGACTCTGGTTCGACAACCAAGTGTCCTCGCTGCCGGGCATTCACTCGGACATTCAGCGTGGCAAGGCGTTCGACATGACTCGTGAGTACCATCCACGTCTCGGCGATCCAACTGTGGTTCGAGTGTGCGGCGCGTGCAAGGGCACCTTGGTGTGCGGCAAGCTACCTACCTTCAGCACCGCGAACGGTCACGTGTACCCTCCGATGTCCGAAGGCCTACCCAAGCTGAACGCCGTGGGGGAGCGACTGGTTGCGCCTCGACTGCCGTTGATGTGTGTTCATGCGTGCGTGAATTATGAAAGATCTGTCCCTTGATTCCGTACTGACCGCAATTGTGAGTCAGGCGACGGATGCACATGAACGGCAGTCGAGGTGCAACGAGTCGCTCCTCCACAGAGTTCAGCTTGGGTAGACCTTCGAACATCGAAGGGTACATGCAACCATTCGCTGTGCTGAAGGTAGGTAGCCTGCCATTGACCTCGTTGGAAGTTGGCCACGTTACGATGGCAGAGTCTCTGACCGTCTACCACGCAGCGATCACAAGTCCATACTTTTAGAGTGTAGAGCCTACTGTAAAAGTGTGAGTGAGGGCGTGTAATCAACGGCTACGGCATCTAAAATAAAGGTTATTCAACCTAACGAAGTGCCTCATAATTCAACCTCAACGCTCAAAAAATAAAATCCAAAATAAGCAATCGAACCGCATATGCATCGCATCGGGACAGTGGCGTAGCAAGGGGGGAGGGGGGCACACCGGGCCCGTGCCCCCCCCCCCTATATTTTTTTTTTGCCATGGCATACAGAGCACAAAATGACACTCAATCACATCTGCCTGCCCGACCCCCACTTCAGATCAAGGAGGTGCCCCCCCCCGAAAAAAATTTCTGGCTACGCCCCTGCATCGCGTCGCTCAGCATTCCTTGGATTCGCTGCGTGGTCGTTGGCTTTGGACTTTGAGTTTGCATGGGAGAAAGCTTCGCGTGCAACCATCTTTCATTAAAAGGCCCTAAACCACCCTGAGTTCGAAGGCCAAAGAGGGATTTTTTTTTCTCACGCCATCACTACCCTACCTACAGACGCTACTGCTCCTCGGCACTTATTTCTTCGTAAAACACGTGGACAATGTCAGCACTAAGCGCCGAGCCTATCAAGATTTCGCGATTTTCGGCTATACGCTGTTATCTGCGCTTGCGCAGTCGAAAACGCAGAAACGAAGTGAAACCAGTTGATCGCGCACGATAGTACTGCGAGACAAAACAGAACGGGCGTGTGACTGCATAGAAAAGCAGGGTAGGAGGTAATGCACAACTGATATCTCTCGTGTATGGATCAATGGAGAGCTAATTTTCTAATGACGTCACGTGAACAGACTGCTGGCGTCACGAATTGTGCCGAAAAGACGGGAAACTCCAGGACAGAATAACGCGCTCTTTGCATCTTCAGAGGTTGTTTGGGGGCCCACTCAAAAAGGGGCTTTTATTTTAAAATTACGAATATTTTTAAACCCCATTCCGTGTACGTCTTACACTCCCTAAAATGTGTATAAAATAACCTAATGTGTCTTATAAAAATGCAGTAGAAGAAAAAGTTGCACCAGCATATAGCACTTTAAATGTGATGGAACGACAAACAAATCAAAGAAGGCACCGACGATCTGATCATAGCAGCAGATTTTGTTGACCACTCATAAGTCGAAGCTCGTGTAGCGATCACCGCCCCACACCGGATTTCGATAAACCAATGAAACTAGATGTGTGCCAATGCATGAATTGTGCGTTGATACAGTTAGTTATTTGATATTGTGCCGTCGCCAGATCTCGTGCACAACTTAGGCCTTCCAGCACAGTGGCATTTGTGCAGAGATGGCGTGTAGTGCAACACTCGGACGGCTGTGCCAGGCAACCGCTAAGCTTCTGCCTACGCGAGAAACCGAAGTGATTGCATAGCGCAGCTGTCGCCAATTGGCGACCTACTTTTAGCGCTCCCCTCGCTTGTCCCTCTCCTAACTCTTTCTTTCTTATTATTTTTTTGTACTGAGTAGCTATAGTTTTATGGTCCGTTCAAACAGAACTTACCGTTCGTACTTCACTCAATCACAATCTGTCATTCAATCACGTCTAACGGCACCTCAACCCGTCTGGCACCTCATTCAGTCCATTCTAACACTGCCATGGGTAGGCCGCGGAAATTAAAGACAACAGAAGAACAGCGTTAATACAATGCTCGACGAACAGAAGAAATTCATCTTGCTGAAAATGGTCTCGGAACCAGCCACTGTCTACCATAGCGGCGACAAAGCGATCATCACTACCATTACTCTAAAGTAATGATAAAACATACCCAAGATTCCACCGACGTCGCGCCGCTGTGATTTAATAACCAAGCGTCGGGCTATTGTAATTGCGGGAACATGTTCAATACGTACAGTACGTTTTGAAGTATTTCTTAATATGTGCTTGTCCTGCCGCCTTCTCTGCCTCGTCTGGCGTTCTTTGGTACTCATTTCCTCGGTACCTCTGCTGCATAACACATAAGCTTCACTACAGCACAGGGTTGTGCTGCAGCAAAGCTAATTATAAGAAGCAGAGAACATGCCAGCCGATTTCATCGTCATCATCACCACCACCACCATTTCCAGCCTGTGTTAGTCCACTGCAGGACGACGGCCTCTGCCAGTGATCTCCACTTTGCCTACCCTGTGCGAGCTGATTCCATTTTATCCCTGCGAACTTCTTCATTTGGTCAGTACACCTAGCTATCTGCCTTCACCAAGTCTGTAGATTCCAAGAAACCTGTGAACGTAACCTTGTAAAATTACCTACCATTAAGCACGCCTGAATGTGTGCTTCGTGGTTACATGCATCGTGTTTGTGATTTTATCGAAGATGACTGTGTGCTCTACAAAATCTCGCGCGTCGATATGCTCTGCGACATAAAATTTGCCTGCACGGTGTCAGGAAATTTGGCTCGGACGGCTGTCGTAAAGACGGGTGCGTGAGAATAATGCGACGTTAATCATTTTTTTATTCATGGAGGGTTAGTACACCGCATCATTTATTGTTTGTTTTGTAAAGACTACGAACAAGCCGCCATGGTATTTTAGCAGATGCATATAGGGTCAGGCGCAGCTGAGCTCCAGGACGCGTTTTCGGTAGCTGCCCAGGCGGCCACATGAGCGAAATGCAAGAAAAACCCGTGTGCTTAGATTTACGTCCACGTTAAACAACCCCAGGTGGTCTAAATTACCCGCAGTACCTGGCTATGCCGTACCTTGTAAATGCGTATTCTGTGATTGTGGAGCGTAAGACTCAGAAATTAATTGTTCATTAATAGGTTATGGACAGTTGACAACAATAATAATAACAACAATTCGAGGAAGAACAACATTCACGCCACTCCACTCTTTCAAAACTGCAAAAAGCAAATAACAGTACGCTAGTCGCTTGAATATACTGCCAGTAATATTCATAAGTACTAACGAGAAGCGCAGCCTTGCTGCACAGGATACATCAATTTCATCATAGTCTTCTCTTCACAGTGCAATGTTCCCACATTGCTCAGACATCGTAGCCAATGCTTGGCGCGTTTTACCGACTACAGCAATCGATACAGTCGTAATGACGAGAGTGTTTCAAGCTAACGTCTGCAGGATACGAGAGAACCAAATGAAAAGTGGATGAAGTTCATTAGCATGCCGAGCGTTTTCGCCGCTTTTCCTTTGGTTAGCATACGTGCGATTTCACAGGCGCTTGAGGTCACTCAAATGTAGGACGCACGTCCACGGCCTCAATGTGCGATCCAAAAAATGAAGGTCGCAGAGGCACACAATGTGTGACTAGCATAATATTATTTAAATTCATGACTGCGGCGCACGACGTGGTGTGGCAACCTGAATACCTTCGACCACCTGGAAATCTTTAACGTGCTGTTAAATGTAACTATACAAGTATAATTTCGCGTTCAGCTCCCCTAGAAACATCGCCAGTGCATCCAGAAATCAAGTACGAACCCTCGCGCTTAGCAGTACGAAATGATAACCTCTAAGCCACCCCGGCGGGTGGACTGCATACACTGACCACTTTGGACGACAAAGAGCTACTAGAGTAGCTCTTTGGGCTTGTTGGTTTGGCATGACACAGGTTGAAAGCGCAAAAGACAAAGACTGGGAAAGAGGCTTCCTAAGGTAAAAAGGCCTTGGAAGCTGTAAAAAGCGCCTTCGTTTCTCGCCGCGGCCTTTCAGTTCCTAAGGAAAAGGCAAAGGCAAGAAGACAGCGCTCGTGTGTGCCAAGCCTCTTCCCTGTCTTCGTCTTTTGCGCTTTCAACCTGTGTCATAAGAGGTATGAATATGCGAAGAAAACATATAATACTACCCTGGAGACTGGCTCACTGTATGGCGTCTGAACAACTCAACAGCAATTCGCAATGCGTTAATCTTGCCAATTTTATTCGGTGTAACTCAATGCTTACGCAGCCTCAACGGCGGCAGCCGCCAATACTGACTCTCCAAGGTAAAAAAATTGCGGGGATACTTAAGCTTCGCCTTTAAGAGTTGAACGCGATAGGGATATCCTGCCCCTAGTGCGCACTTCGAACACTACGAGTGTTTAACAGAATGCGCGCACTAAGGTGTGCGCCTTATGTAATGGGTAGCATGCTTTAAACCAAGGGCAAATATGCTTGAGAAACTTTTTCGAAGTTGCGATGCACCCACTACGTGGTCTTAAAGGAATACGCGCAGTAATGTGCCTTTTGTAATGGGCGGCTGTCTTTAAACGACAAAGTCGTTATGATAATGACATGATGTGACGCCCGATGGCAATGTACGCTTGTACCACGCAATATTACTGCGACATTGCATCTCGTACTGTGACACCTGTATACAGGACGCGTATTTTTGGGAAGCATGAAAGTTACTTTCAGTGCAGCTCCAAGACGCACATTCAAGGACTTTCTCATGCACGTCTCGATAGAATTTACATCTCTTCAACCATTCTTTCGCGTGGGTGGTCATGTGTTACTGAACCGGTATCGTTTTCAGACCATTGCATCGTCATTGCTCAACTAGGAAAAAATTCCAATGTAAAGTTCCGTCCTCGTTGGGCTCTTTGGAAATTTAATTCCACCCTTTTAAGCGACAAAGCATTTACTACTGAGGTGTGTAAAACTATGACCACTTGTTTTAACGCTGATTTACCTTTATTTGCTGCATGGGAGTTGTTCAAGCAAGAGGTGCGCGCACTCGCTATAGAACAAAGTTCTGTAAAATCGTTCTATAAGAAAAACGAAGAAAAGATGTTAGAGAATAGCCTCAGAAGCCTTTATGAGATAGAGTGTGAAGCACCTGGTTCATGTGTTGAAGAAATTGCTAGTATCAAATGTGAAATTCAACATTTTAATGCAGAACGCTACAGAGGTGCGCGTATTCGCTCGCGCAATAATCGAGCACTAAATTCCGAGAAACCAACTCGTCAGGCTCTGCTTGACGAGCATCGAAACGCAATGTCAAAAATGATATGGGAAGTATACTCTAATGGTACTTTGGTGACCAATCCAGATGATATCATGGCAGAATTCGAGAACAACTACCGAACATTGTTTAGTGCTAGTACTTCTGCTCAGAATGTTCAACTTCTCGATCAATTCGTGTCCCTCATTAAACCATTAACAGATGAAGATTGTTCACTTGTAAGCGGTCCTGTTACTCAGAAAGAGCTAGAACTTGCCATCGATCAATTGCCTTTATCGAAAACACCAGGCCCTGATGGAATATCAGGTGAATTTTATAAGGCTTTTAAGGGACGTCTATGTCCCATTCTAATGAGAATTTTCTCAGAGGCGTTAGAGATCGAGGCTTTTCCACAGTCTTTCACAAAAAGTCACACAATTTTGATTCCAAAGAGTGCTGATAAAGAAAAATTACGTCATGCTGATGGTTACAGGCCCATAACGTTATGTAACGTAGACTATAAGATTTTTGCCAAGATTTTAGCTAATCGGTTGCAGTTTGTAATGTCGATTGTTGTTGGACCCCATCAAACATGTGGACTGAAAGGCCGTTCTATACAGACTAACATCCACATCGCTCGTACTATTCTAGATTTTTGCTCAAATTCTTTTGACCAACTTGCATTACTGCAAGTTGACCTCGCAAAGGCATTTGATCGTGTTTCTCACTCGTTTCTGTTTTCCCTTTTAAAGCAAGCTAATGTGGGCTCAACATTGTTAAAAGGAGTGAAACTTTGTTATAATAATTGCTCTACCCGCCTAATAGTGAACGGTCATCTCTCGCAGCCTATATCTATCAGCTCTTCTGTTAAGCAGGGATGTCCTATGTCGCCGCTCCTTTTTTCTCTATACTTAGAACCGATGTGCTTGCATATTATTCAGTCTCACAATATTCATGGCTTCAGACTGCTAGAGAATGAAGTTAAAGTTTTAGCATATGCAGATGACATTGCCTTTTTTTGTACTGACAAACCCAGTATTGAAAGGATTGTTGATGCAGTAGAGCAATTTGGTAGCGTCTCAGGCGCACAGGTAAACTATTCTAAGAGTTCAGGTTTGTGGTTTGGGTCATGGGGATCTACACCTGATCAGTTTGCCGGTATTGAGTGGTCTGTGGTGCCACCAAAATATCTTGGTGTTCCACTAAGTGCACACAAGTCAAGCGCACAGTACTGGAAAGATAGGGCGGCAGGCCTTGAGCGTTATGCTAAATCTTTTATACCACATAACCTTTCAATTTTCGGTGAAGCGGAAACGTGCAACAAGTTTTTGGCCACAAAACTTTTCTATGTACTACAAGTGCTGCATTGTGCTAGAGCACATATTCAGAGCTTTCATCGTAAATTTGCAACATTTATATGGTCATCAACATATGAATCCATGAGACGAGACAATCTATTCAGACCAGTTAGTGCAGGTGGGCTAGGTCTAGTACATCTGTACGTGTGGCAAATTGTATCTCGCTACTTCTTTTTCCGCGACGCTTCTCACCCTATTATTCGAGCATTCTTGCAGGTAAACCTGGTTAATGTGCTACCTGATCTAGTAGTTTCATCCGATTCTTCTCCACGACCATGTTTATGGGGATTTATGCGAGAAGTTTATTTCTCTGTTCGTTTTTTAAGTTAGGTTTTCAAATGAATATTTGTACTGTGTATCACGCAAAAATCTTTACAGAGATTTAATAGCGATGCTGTTTCCGCCACCACTTTATCGTGCAAAATACTTGGGACTGCCAGGACATGATGTCTTAGATCGAATACGTAAAATGCCGCTGACACCATCGACAAAAACGTTCTTTTTTAAATTACATTCAGAGACTTTGCCTGTGAAGACTTGGCTTCGTTCAAGAGACATTTTTGTGTCGTCCGTTGATTGTCCTCTGTGTGATGTGCCAGAAACAATTGAACATTGTTTATAGACTGCAGAGATGCAATCTTATTTTGGGATGTGCTCCAACGAACTCTTCAAAAAGACTTTGTGCTAAATTCCCATTCCGTGCGATATCTCTTGCCAGCGAGTTGTAATGACGTACCATTCGACATGTTTCTCCTCATTGGAATGCATAGCCTGTGGAAGACGCGCATGTTGCAGAGAAACGCAGAGCCGATAGTTTCCTCAACAGCCCACTTCATTAGGTTGGTCACTCAGCTAAGAGATGTCTACGAGCAAATGGAATATCAACCAGAATGGTATACGGCATTGGTGAGGTGCTTATCCTTACCGCTGTTCTAGCACACAATTGAAAAATCAGGTTTGTGATGTATCCGCTATAGAGGTGATTGCGAATTCTGTAGTGCCTTCTGTTCGTCATTGTGTTGCGATAAGAGCATAATCAACATATTAGTTCTTTGTCTGTATTCAATTGCTTTCAAGTGATATCCTATGTTGAATAAATACCATGAAAGAAAAAGAAAAAAAAAACAGAGGCGTGGCTGTGTGGTAGAACACCTGCTTGCCACGCAGACGGCCTGGGCTCGATTCTCACTAGGACCCAATATTTTTATTATTTATTTTATTTGCAGCTTTTTTTTATTTTTCGGTCACGGACAAGATGATTTTTCGCTCACAACCAACGGTGCCGACGCCGACGGCGGAATTTCTGCGATACGAGCTCTTTAACGCTATCCGGCTGATCCGACTGATCAGCCGATAATTTTCTCCGGATATTTTCGTTTGAGAAGTTTCTTCTTGAGCTCCTGACAACAAGAATTAAAATCCTGTTCTTCGGAGCATATGCGCCTAAAGCGCTGTGCCTGGCTATATGGGATGCCAGTCTTCCAATGGCGCACGTGGCTGCTTTCAAAATGAAGAAATTGGTGATTATCAGTTGGCTTTTGAAAGAGTTTAGTACTTAGGCGTCCATGGGAAATGGTAATCGTGACATCAAGGAAGTCGACAGTCAAGGGTGAATAAATATGCGAGAATGTGATAGTGGGGTGTGCCTGGTTGAATTTCGCTATGAAGTTCAGCAGTTCTCTTTTACTGTGTGTCCAAATAAAAATATATCATCGATGTAGCGTTTGAAATATATAGGCTTTAGTGGCACACTTTTAAGAAACGCGTCTTCGAGCACTCCCATGAAGACGTTGGCGTAGGGAAATTATCGACGATGCGATACACCGAGCTGCAGAACGCGACCAGATGGACAGTTTAAAAGGTAGCAGAAAGGCCAGCGTGTCGCAGTCTGCTAAGTTGGTACTGACACATTCGGCGTCCATCCCCAAGGTTGGAGGCATACTTCGTAAACATTATAACATCCTTAACCAAAGCGACAGACTAAAAGCCGTTTTTCCTGAGCCTCCTCGTGTCGTGTACAGACGCTCGAAAAACATAGGTGACATTCTTACGTCGTCTAAAATTGTCACCGCTAATCATACCGGTTGCAGCCGTTGCAACAAACCACGGTGTAAAGTTTGTCCTCATATAACACCTTCAATCACTGCCACCAGTACATCAAACCAACTCACATTTACACTTAGAGGAAGTTTCAATTGTAATTCATCTAACGTAGTGTACCTCCTTGAGTGTGGCACCTGCCACATGCAATACATAGGGCAGACGGAAACACCATTCAGAATCCGGTTCAACAATCACAGATCGCATGCCAAATCCCAACCAAACCTTCCACTATCAAAACATGTCAGCATGCCGGGCCACTCATTTAACAACCTCAAAGTGACGATACTAGAATCTGGATTCCGCACTAGCCATGACCGTGAGCTTCGTGAATCGTACCTGATTCATAAATTTAACACTCTCTCCTCTGGAATCGACGAAAACAAAGGGAAACTAACTTGTCTAGCGCTAGACTAAGAATGAAGATGCGCTTGTTGCACAGTGTAGCGCCTGTATCGCCTGTATCGCGCCTTCTTGGTGTTTTATTTCGTTTTAATAGGTTGGTTTTTTGTTGTTGTTTCTTTTTCCTTTTTTTCCTTTATTTATACACCTTTTCACAGGAGCACCCTCGCACCCATGCTCGCACCAGTGAGCTGCAGGGGTCGAGGGTATGTTTTCAGTGTTGCCATCGCGCTTTGGGCTGCGCATGTTGTATCTGTACGCTTGGTACGTTTGGATGTTGTGTGTGAATTAGGCCTTTCTTTGCGATAAAAAGCGATTGTCATGGCCGGAAATGGTGCGTATTCAAAGAACCGATCGTCTGGCCATCACTGTGTCGTGCACGGGTGCACGAACAATCAGCGGAAAAGGAACATTTTAGGCGTGATTGTGTGCCCGCAGCACAGCACGCCGCGCGAGGATTGCAAGCGTGACATGTTCTCGCTGGATCACTTTCCGTCGTCGCCGGAATTGCAGAAGAAATGAGTGGCGTCGGTAAATCGGAAAAACTTCCGTGCTTTGGGCTGCGCCAGTGCTGTGTGTGTGTTGCTTCGGTACGCGTTTGTGTGACTGTGTTATGCGCCTGTGTCCGATACGAAGTGACTACCATGGCAGAAAGCTTACTGCATTCGCATAGCAAGTCATCTGGTCATCACTGTGTCGTGTAGGGGTGAACGAACAAGCAGCGGAAGAGAAATATTTAAGGTGCAATCGTGTGTCCGCAGCGCATGTACGCCACGCGATGAGTGCAAGCGTGGCATGTTCGCGCTGCATCGTTTTCCTTCGTCGCCTGAATTGCGGCAGCAGTGGGTGGCTTCACTAAATAGTAAGAATTAACTTGCGCGTGTCGCCCTGGTCACGCCTCTGTTCCCGGTGTTTCGTTGGCGGCAAGAAAAAAGACGAGAACAACGTTCCCAAGCAGCATCCTAGATAGGAAAGAAAGGTACGCAAGCCACTGATGACTCACCTACTAACTCGTGAGAATGTTGCGGATTCACGCTTCATATCGTCCATAACACAGCGGCCGACACGGCTGCAAACTCCGCCTTGCCTGGTTACGCATGTGCAGCCTGCGCGCGCCGTACTTCAGCGGACGGCCTCGCGGAAACCCACGCGCGGTGGGGCCTACTGTCCATGGCTTGCGACGGTGTCACATTCCTCTTCACCAGCACGACTTTTTCCTTCACACTGTGCGCCAGCGACTGACCCACACAGTCAAACTGCACGTAGCTGCGCGACTCCAGTGCCTCGTAGTTGCACACCTGGCGAAGACCCCACGCATTCGCCTCAACGAGATATAAACAATGTTCGCTCGCGGTATTTCTGGCCACTCACAGGTCTCGTCGGCCTAGTCTTCAACGTCGTCGGGGTGAATGTAGGTCAACTGTATCTGTGGAGAAGGATTGTGCGGTGTTTACAGTTTACAGCTGACAAACTTTCACGCCGCGAACGAGTATGCGCGGAGGTTGAAACTGATGGATAATCTGTAGACATTTAGTACGCCAATAATGGAAAGCGGTAGACAGCTGCAAGAACGCTCTAGTTACCGATTATTAACACTTCATGCCGTGATCGACCTGGTACTGCGCTGGCTGCTACTGGTACCGACGACGAAGCACTGCCGTTCGCTGACGCGGAGCGAATTCTTGCGTCGCACGGGCGAATGCGCGCCGCTGAACGGTTCAGACAGCGACAAATAAGTCAATGGCAGCGACGATACCAAACAAAACAGCTTAAAGAAACGAAAAATCAGCAAACACAGGCTTTAGCAGGGACCTCACACCAACAGATAGCGCGCCGGTTCGAGTACGCGCAGCCCAAGATGGCGATTTCGCCAATCTTGCACGTTAGACGGCGCGCATTTCAATATGGCGCCTCCCTGGCGTCAGAATTTGAAAAGGTGTATTGCAATGGCTTGAATTGTACGCTCATTTATCACCCTCGTTACACTGAGATTGTACTTATACTGTCATGCCTTGTCATTACACCTGTGCATATGTACATCTTCTAACTACGCATAATCGCGGTACACGTCACAATTATCTGAGAGATTCGATCTGCATGTCTTACTGTATGTATTCGCATTCTGTTCTGTTCTTAAAACACGTGATAATGTGTGATGCGCATTGCTGTTCCAATCAGTGCAGATGGCGCTGACTTGTTTTTGAAAAGTGCTTTTAAAGCCATGTATGAAATGTTCTCGCGTTACTCTGACGAAGGCTGGTCCACCAGCTGAAAACGTTAAGTAAATCTGCTTTCAAGAAAGTTTCGTCGCCCCTTTCTTGCATATATATATATATATATATATATATATATATATATATATATATATAGATATATATATAAAGGACATTACGGCAACAGCAAAGACCTGCCGAGAATGTCCATATAATTGCTATATAGCAATAAAAAGGAGCGCGCATGGCACTGCGCCCCTCAGAAAATGCATCGCCCTGACACTTAGAACATGGAAGGGGAAAAGTATTCATGCACAAACAAAGAACAATAATAATCAAAGGGTAAGCAGAGTCCTCAGGTTTGCTAACGCGTATAAAACGGCTTAAAACACGCGGCATGGACGACTTCAGGTTGTGTGTGGTGCTGCTGAGAGTTCATAATGCTGTCTAGGATGACGTCATAGTCCAGGGTGCCGAGACGTCGAAGCACCTTGTATGGTCCGAAGTATTGTCGAAGGAGTTTTTCGCTGTGTCCCCGACGGCGTACCAGTGTCCAGACCCAAACAAGGTCTCCTGGTTTGTGTTCCATGTTGCGCCGTCGAAGATAGTAGTGACGGCTGTCGACCTTCTGCTGGTTCTTGATATGCAGACGGGTGAGCTGTCGAGCTTCGGCGCGCTGCAAGTAGGTAGCAACGTCTAGATTTTCTTCATCGGTGATGTTCTACAGCATATCGTCGAGCGTCGCTGCCGATGGTGATGATCAAAACTTTATTTCTCCCAAAAGAGGTGACCGACTCAGAGATCGGTTACGCTGCTTAGAGGAGGTCAGCGGGAATGCCTTGGGATGCCGCGGCCTCCAATGCGCGTGAGATTACCCGGCGTTGCTGTGCCGAGTCGGTGGTACGCAGAAGGGACTCCCACGTATCTTCTGCCGCTGCCGCGTCGCTGCCGAGTTCCATCCGTAGGCTAACTTGTATGACGTCATCTGCGTCGTTTCTTCTACAGCCGTGATGTATGGGAAGGTCACGTACGGAAGCATGGCATCCCATGTCTTTTGTTCGACGTAGACGCATACATGAGCAGCATGTCGGCGATGATCATGTTTAGAAGCTCGGTGAGGCCATTTGTCTGTGAGTGGTAGGCGGCGGTCCGGCGGTGGCTTGCCTGGCTGTATATGATGATGGCCTGAGTTAGGCCCGCAGTAGAGGCCGTAACTCTGTCGGTGATGAGGACCTCTGGAGCGCCATGATGCAGGACGAAGATCTCAACGAAGAACTTGGTTACCTCGGCGGCACTGCCTTTGGCAGACCCCTGTTTCGGCGTAGCGGGTGAGGAAGTCTGTAGCTAGGACGATCCATTTATTTGTGGAAGTTTACGTCGTGAACGGCCCCAGTAAGCCCGTCCCGATTTGCTGGAATGGTCGGTGTGGTGGCTGGATGGTTTGCAGAAGTTCGGCTGGTCTAGTCGGCGGTTTCTTCCGTCGCCGACAGTCTCGGCAAGCCCTTACGTAAAAGGCGATGTCGGCAGTGAGGCGAGGCCAGTAGTAGTTTTCTTTTATCCTCGCGAGCGTGCGGGAAAATCCACGGTGTCCTGCCCTCGGCTCGTTATGCAAAGCTTCCAGAACCTCTGCACTTAATGCTGAAGCTATAACGAGGAGATAGCTGGCTATTTCAGGCGAAAACTTTTCCTTTAGGAGAACGCCATTTCGCAAGAAAAATGACGCCGGTCCTCGCTTGAATACCCTGTAAACAACGTCCGTCTTGCCTTCGAGGTATTCCACAAGCCCCCTGAGCTCCGAGTCGGATCGCTGTTGTTCAGTCAAGTCGTTATGGTGCCCAAGAAGCAGTCATCGTCCCGGTCATCCTGTGGAGGCGGGTCTCCGGTGGCGCGAAAGAAAATACCACTTCAACGTCGTGCTTATTCGCAACCTTTCTGAGGTTATGCGAAACCTTACGCATATAGGGAACGACTACAAGAGCACGTTTCTGTCGAGTGAAGTCACTCGCGTCTGTGTTTATGCGTTACTTGAATCGGGCTTTCAGCAAGTGGTGTTATCCCTGTGGGCGAACAGCCTGCGACCACCAGCTTCAATACTTGTCCATTAAAGCTCTGTAGCATCCCGTGGTGGCGCGGGTTCTTCAGGGCAGATTCGAGGCAAATGGACGCAATGGCTATTTTTACTGTCTTTGAGTGAGAAAAATGAAAAGGTAAAATCCCCTTCTTTGCCCGAGGTCGATACGACCAGCACTTGGAGTGGTATTTTCTGCTCCCAACAAGCTCCGCCCGCCTTTGTCCTCCCCTATCTGCGGCACAAGCAACAAGGCGGAGCTGCGAAAAAAAGCACCTTTCGCCTGCATTTCACATGCACTTGCGGCGTCATTTATGACATTCCACTTTCCCCTGGAAAAAATCATATCGGTCAAACCGGAAGGTGTGCGAATGACCGTTTTAGATAGCATGGCTTGAACATAAAAGGATTATAGCAGCTTCGCGCTATAGTGGTGCCAAGCTTGAAGCAAGTGAGGAGCTGGACCGCCTTTGTTTCTCGTCGGTTTCCTCTTTCTTTCCTCCTCTCTTTCTTTCTTGTTCTCTTGTACAGTTGCTTCTGTGTTTTATTCTCTTTATTTCTATGTTTCCTTTTTTTCATTTATTTCTCTCTCTTTATGTTTCTCGCTTGCTTCCTCTTTTTCAACTTTTATACGTGGTTTTGCCTGCGCTCGAAGAACGCGAGGAAAAAGACTTCTTTTTGGCGTGAGCGCGCGCTCACATGGCTATGCTTTGCCTGCGTTACGCCAAGATACGACAACAACATACGATCACAGCCGACGACAGCCAGGCCCCCTAAAGTACTCCGCATTTTAAAGAAGGAACGAGCGCACTTAACAGATCACGTGAACTCTTGTGGTTGTGAGGCATTGTTTCTCGAGGCAAAGATTCCTGGCAAAAGCCACAATGAACTCTCGCTTCCTCTCGCTTCTCACTGGAAGGGTTTCTGATTAAGAAGAGGGGGGCGGGGTGCGTTAGCGAACCTTCTATCACTCTGCACTTGAATGAAATTAGATACCTCGACACGTATATCAGATAGCAAATCTGTTATCATATTCATTTCTTTTTTCATTGAACGCATCTGCGCATGTGCCAACGGTATACATATACAGGGTCTGTCTTGAAAGTAATCTCAGGGAATTTATTTTGACGCGACTGTACGTCGGAGTGCGGTCTAACCAACTGAAACCGGTAGTGGGGGAACCCAGCTAAGCAGCGCTCCGTCGCTCAGTGTACTCTGAGCATCGGAGAGTGTAAGGCGGGCGCGTTCGTGAGAGGTGTTTTTTATTCTTGTTCAAGTGAAAATACAGCGCTCGTTAGAACAAAGATTTGCCATCACGTGTTGCATGCAACTTGGCAAGACCGCTGCGGAAACTGTTACTATGATCAAGCTTGATCATAGTAACAGTTTCCGCAGCGGTACATGCCCTGTCAGATCGGCGTTTCGGTGCCACAAGGCCTTTTTGGAAGGCCGGGAAGAGGTAGACGACGAGGACCGGCTGACATAGTGACGCAATTGAGACAACTGTTGAATTCAAACCAAGGATTAAGTGTTCGCTTAATGGCCGACATCTTAAACATTACGAAAACTTTATGTGGAAGTCCTCAAAAGATTATAACGCAAGGTTCAACACATCCGGCCTGACGTCGCAGACAACTGGCAGTTGCACCACGATAATGTGCCGGCCCATAGTGCCTTCATAGTCACCGACTCCCTGGTTAAAGCACGGGTGCCAACGATACCCCAGCCCCCGTACAGCATGCACGCACTTGGCTCCCTCCGACTTTTTGCTGTTTCCACGCCTCAAAACACCCCTCAAAGGCAAGAATTTTTAGACAGCGAACGAGATCATAGCAGCTTGCACCGCAGCATTAAAGGCCATTCCAGAGGAGGACTACCGCAACACATTCGAGAGCTGGAAGTCTTGCTGGAGCTGATGTGTCGACGCAAAAGGCCTATTGTGAAGATTGTAGAGTTTTAACGATAAATTCAAGAAAAGATTTACAATGGCCTTACTGACATTACTTTCAGGACAGACCCTGTATTTCATGACGACGCTGTGGAATAAACAATTGAAAATAGCGCTTGTCCCTTGTGTATCTTCTTTGTGTGTTGCGTTTTTTTTTGTTTTCTTTCTTGCAATCGGTAATTTTTCATCAGCATGCACCAACTAGACCCCCCAAAAGTCCTATTAATTCACTATCATATGTTTATTATTATAGAAGTAAATCAAAGGCCGAAGTGTCATTTCTAAATTTCGCGCTGAAATCTCCGCGCGTGACGTCACGGATTTCTAAACGTATTTGTCGTATTTTGGCGACATTGGCTCAACGACATTTTCTCAAGCTTGGTAAGTTAAGAGTATATATATCCCGCTCAGAGGTCGATCTAATCCATCTTTACCCTCTACTAGCTACCTAGGCCTTTGTAGACGCCGTCATAATCTATGACGTCACGGCGTGTGGTGCTCGAATTGGTGGCCTCGCTGGCCAAGGTGGCGTCGCTGGCCGCATTTTCTTTTTGCGCGTTTCCTCGCTTACCAGGCGTCTCCTCGCTGCAGGCGTGGTGATTTTGAAATTGTCATAGAGTAATTTACCAAGAATAGAGGAATCGTTTTCCTCTTTAGCGTCCCTTTGCTACAGCGCGCGATGTCGTAAAAAAAAAAAAAACATGGTCACCATAAACAGATGTGCCGTAATTCAGATTCTCGCATTGCTTTCATGCAAATTTAGAACGCGCGGCACTTCTGTTCTTCTTGTATGCGACGACTTTTAATGTTGCGCACTCACCAGGGCGAGTGCAGCACTGTGGTTCGATTCGGCGAACATGATAGGATCGGCGTCGCACCACTCTAAGCAACACACGAGGTTTCGAAGAATAGCCGCGGTGGCATAATCGGCGCGATAGCTTCGCTTATGTCATAGTACGGCGGATGTGCTTTTTTGGCTTTACGCGTGACGTACTGATGCTATGAAGAAGAGTTCGCCGTCGCGGCATGACATCGGCGTCGCCGGATCTCAGGTTCACCAAAATTTATCTTTTTATATCATTGAAATTAGTGTGTGTGTGTGTGTGTGTGTGTGTGTGTGTGTGTGTGTGTGTGTGTGTGTGTGTGTGTGTGTGTGCGTGCGTGCGTGCGTGCGTGCGTGCGTGCGTGCGTGCGTGCGTGCGTGCGTGCGTGCGTGCTTCCGTACTATTGAAAAATTAATGCGTCACTTTCAGTGTGAACATGAATCCTGCGATTACTATACTTTCCATCAAAAATGGAATTTCGATTTAGCGATGTTTCGATATAAAGAAGTGAATTGCCGATTTTGTAGACCCGCCACTGTGGTCTAATGGTTATAGTGCTCAACTGCTGACCCGAAGGTCGCGGGATGGAATCCCGGCCGCGGCGGCAGCATTTTCGATGGAGGCGAAAATGCTAGAGGCACGCGTGTACTTCGATTGAGGTGCACGCTAAAGAACTGCAGGTGGTCGAAATTTCCGTAGCCCTCTACTACGGCGTCCCTCATAATCATACCATGGTTTTGGGACGCTAAACCACAACAGTTCTAATATATTATATTTCGCACTTAGTTATATCGAGGTTAATCTGCATATGAATTTCATGAAACGGCCGCGAGAGCACCGAGACCGTGTCATGTGAAGCATGACGTACATCACATGCATCTCATGATTTTCATGTTGACGCCATTCATTAGAGCTTTTTAACTTGTCCGTATACTTTTCACGTTACCGTGTTTCCGGATTGCCGGGTAGAATCTCTGCACACCTTAACTGAACGTGGACTTGAAATATGAGTAAGCAGCGTGGAAAGTTAGGCAAGTTGGTAAGTATTCATTTTGGTGAAACTGCACGGTGGGACGCCACACGGAGAAAGAAGTAAGACAAACAAGCACAGACTAACAAGTGGGTTCATTGAAGGATGAAAGCAGCCTTTTTAACAGTCTTAGCCTACATGACATGTCCCCCTAGGTTAGCAATGGAACATATAAAAGCCATGAAAATAGCCGCGTTAAGGGGTTAACCTAGGGGACATGCTATGTGGGCTGAGACTGTTAAAAAGGCTGCTTTCAATCCTTCAATAGAGCCATTTGTTAGTCTGCGCTTGTTTGTCTCGCTTCTTTCTTCGTGTCCCGTCCCACCCCGCAGTTTCACAAAAATGATCGTGGCCTTGCTTTCACGGAACGTAAACTGATCGTCGGATACGCTTTACGTTTACGGTCATATCTCGCGAATTCACCTTCGTCCGTGGCTACTCGCGATATCCGGTTTAGGGCAACCCCAGCTGCTGAGTCCCACTAAGCCGATGTGCGAGCGCCAATTACGCCCACGTTGTTTGAGCCGTATTACCGAAGCTAGAGTGACCTAGAATACAGAAGACGTCAACGTGAGAAGCAGGAAGCCCCTGACAGACCAGATACGTGGTGCCATCTGGCGGGACCGAGATGAACCAGGCAAGCACAAAATTGTTATTACAGGAACACTTTGCATTCTACTTCTGATGTAAATAAAACCATACTAACTAGCCCAATTGTCAGCCCTACTATCCGAATGAGTTGTCTTTCTAATCTTTTTTCCGTCAGAAACACTAGAGGAAAACAAATGTGTCAATGATTGTGGTTGCACGACGCGCCACAAGATGTCCATACCATCGTCCGGTAACACGATATTCCTACACCCTATGGGTGTGCTAATAATCTAAAATTTCTAATAATGAATCAAATAGCATTCTATTCGATTCGGTGCTCGAATTGAATAGGACATAATCTAAATGCCCAATATTTTTCGAATAGTTTTCAAATAATCAGCCTAGACGGGAGAACACCAAAAAAACGAAACTTTGGAACAGCTAGAAGTAATTTTTGCTGTTCTAATCACTATACAGGGAAACCTCGGTGATACGAATCTCACGGGACCACGAAAAATATTCGTATCATCCGAAATTCGTATCACCAGAAAGCATGGAAAATTAGCATGCGACAAAAGAAAGCTGGCGTACATTTTCATTTATTGTTTTTCAGGGCCGCAGCAACGCCAGGAAGAACCCTGAATGATTGTCAGTTAAGTTTTTAGATGTCGGCAACCAGCTCTCCTAAATACACGGCCCGTACGCGCATATTTAATTAATGAACCAGGAGCGTTGTGACCCACGACAGCAATAGCCCCTTCTAAATTTTATTATACTTTTTTGCATGATACCGGAGTACTGCAGCGAAAGTAACCAAAGATGCGCTTTTACGCGATGGATCTAGGCCACAAAGTTACAGAACCAGGGTCCTTTGTTATGATCTTGTTATCGCGGAGGTGTCGGGGATGTTTTTTGCGAGATTTACGGCCGTGACCGCACAAGTGCGACCTCAACGCATGTTGACGTTGTGAGGCCTGACTCTTTCGCCAACACCGTCCTCGCCTTCTTTCGGACCTCGTCCACCTTTCATAGGATGTCTGATGCACGAGCCAGGCACGTGTAAACACAGTACACTGACAGCAGCCCGCGTCGACGCGTTAGAAAAAAAAAGCATGGCGCTAATGTCCTCTGTAATCTAAACGCGAAGGCACACGGAGACTCATAAGAGCCTTAACCATTCGCGCACACAATCTCGGAGGCTGTGACGCGTCTCTGAAGGTTTATTCGTACCGTAAGAAAAGTCTTTTTCTTACACCGTGATTCTGACGATTTGGCGGTGCGGCGAGCATGCCCACGCTTGCACGTGCTTGGCGCATCTTCCGCAACATCGCGGATAGCAACTCTTCGTACCTGGGCGATAGCGTACTTCGTATCACACGTCGCTGTGTGAAAATCGGTTCGTAACAACCGTACTCCATTACATTGCAGGCCAATAGGCCTTGGCCGGGACCAACTAAAAATTTGTATCACCCCGAAATTCGTAGGAACTGTGATCGTATCACTGAGGTTTCACTGTATTGCCAATGTGCGTGCAGCTCAAGCTTTTACGGGACTACCTACGCTATATTTATTACAAAAAGAAGGCAATTTTTCTGAAAAGTACACTCTTACTCAATTTTTAATATGCCGCAGCTGCACCGCATTATTCAATTCCGGTCTTCATCGAGTAATAACTGAAGGTGGAGACTGGGACTGCATTCAGCTTCATGAGAGTGTTTGCGTAAATCAGTGTTGTAGGCCTTACTGAAAATAAGTAACTAAATGCGTTACTCGTCACACTATAAAAAAGGAACGCGTTACAGCCCTACGTTACCTACAAAAAATGTAACGCGTTACCGTTACCGTTACCGAAAAAAGTAACGGACGTTACCTCTGCCGTTATTCCGCAATCATTAATTTTAATCAATGTGTCTTTGCTGTAGAAACCCACATTAAGAATTTTTAAAATCTCAGATTTATGTTTCACATAACACTTCTACCCCAAACAACGATTATACCCAGAATGCTAATTTAACGAGAATTATTTGAACATATGTACCGGACCTTAGCAACGTTATAGTGGCTTAATGTTGCCTGTAGAGTTACATGTGATGGCTTCTGACTCTGGCACATGAAGCCATTTTTCACAATGTGACGTCATACACAATATGAGATTGAATCGTCAACGCTATCGGCAAAGAAAGCATCACTGAACTCTCAAGATATTTAGAGTAATTTGTAGTAGTAGTGTAGTGTAGTGTAGTAGTAGAGTTGTGTAGTGTAGAGTAGTAGTATAGTTGTAGTGTAGTGTAGTGTAGTGTTCGTAGTAGAGTTGTAGTGGAGTGTAGTAGTAGAGTTGTAGTGTAGTGTAGTGTAGTGTAGTAGTAGGGTTGTAGTGTAGTAGTTGTAGTAGTAGAGTTTTGTAGTAGTAAAGAAATGCTTTATTGGCCTAGTCACGGAAAAAATTTGTGCATAAACTTTTTTTTTGTTCACTTCAACCTGCATAATTACCGCAAAAATTGCGAGCGTTTATGTGAGATCAGCCTCGCTCGTTCAGGAGTTCAATAACAAGAAACTTAGCTGCAGTAGCAGATAGAAAGAAGCAAATTTTAATTTCAAAACAAAGTTGATAAGCCTTATCAACTTTGTACAAACTATTATGTAGCAACTAAATAAAATATCTTATATTTAGACATTTTTCAAAAATAGTTTCCTTCGTTCTACAAGTTTCAATGTTACTTTTACTCTTTGTTGCGCATACATTTCATACACAAAAATGTTATCTTTTTAACGGTAATATTTGTGTTGTACATCGTCGTGCAGTTTCGAAAAAAACAGGTAATGAAATCGGTTCCTCCGTATTGAATATGTTCGATATTTTTTTTTACCTGGCTCCAGATTCTCTCACCGTTACGTTACAGTGTTTCCTGCAGTTGAAACATGCACTCACGGAGCTGCCCTTATTTATTAGATGCGAAGTATCTTATGGCGGAGTTCAATCCGGTGGTGGTGGTGGTGGTGTGCGGCGTAACCACCCTTACTGCGCATGCGCATACCCTCTCCACTTCCCCTCTCCCTCTCCACTTCACCTCTCCCCTCCCCTTTCCACTCTTCCTCTGAAACACGGGCCGAAATTCTCTTCTGCACAACGCCGCGATGAGCACCAGCGCATGAGCGTCCCCTCCCCCTCTCTCTTCTCTCCTACGCTACCCCCCTCTCGCACGCCTGTCGACCGCGTTCCCCCGCTCGCCCTGTGAGAATTAACGGCCAGGCTAGAGGGAAGACAAGACGCGCGTAGCGTTCCTCTTCGCGTTCAACGACGCGAGGTCGGTAGCATGCCCAACGAACGCCAACGGAACGCGATCGTGCAAGTGCTCCGGCTTCGCATCGCCTCATGGTCCCCTTTAGCGGGAAATGGTGTCATTTATATCTTATTTACACAAAACATGTACCGCCAGTTACAGCAAGACAGAGGAAAAATTAGGACTCTATGGTGCGGTGATAGCTTTATTACGCGCTTGTTCGGGAGGTTTTTTTTTTTTTAACCTTTTATGGGAGTGCAGGCATGTTGATAGAAGAGCCGTCATTCCAGTCAGCAGCGGCACTCCTAACCTCCCAACAGCTTATGAAGAGGGGTGCAGTAGCTACTGTTTTTTCCCCCTATGTCGCGTAACATGGCTCATCTGACAACGGTAATGTTGTGCTTCATCGTCATTAATGCTCAGAGCTCAAAAATCTTCGGGCTCCCATTCACAGCAGTGCTTTTACTGCGTGACGGAACGATGGGAGTTTCTGAACGAGTGGTGCGCTGCGGCAGTGACGACTGCACAGCGTGAACAAATTTTCACATGTGAAGCCAATCGCTGAGGGTTTCACGAGCCAAAGTCAGGATGTTTTTACGGCGCATGAGGCATGCGCAACCGAACTCCGCAAGAAGTCAAAAAAGGGTGTTCCACACTCGCCGTCATGGCTACTGGCGGCGCTGACTGACGCTCCCACGTTTAAATGTACATATATACACTATAAAGTGGACGGGGGGGATGGCCGCCGCGGTAGCTCAGTTGGTAGAGCATCGGACGCGTTATTCGAAGGTCGCAGGTTCGGTCCCTGCCGGCGGCAAGCTGTCTTTTCGTCCACTTTTCTTTCTTCACATTTACCTTACATTTACTAGTAAAAACATCCCCTATACTTTCCTTGGCGTTATTGTCTGTTAGTGCTCATTAATATTGTGTATAACAAAGAAAACGAGCCCTTGAAATTAACATTTCTTTCCTTCATTCATAGCGAGGGTCTCGTTCTGGCAGACTTGATGCTTTCAGGTAGTATGCGAGGGATTATTGGTCAGCTGCCAGCTCGTAATAAGTTCACGTGCTACGTGACGCCAACAGGCAAAAAAAAAAGGGTGTTCCACACTCGCCGTCATGGCTACTGGCGGCGCTGACTGACGCTCCCACGTTTAAATGTACATATATACCCTATAAAGTGGACGGGGGGATGGCCGCCGCGGTAGCTCAGTTGGTAGAGCATCGGACGCGTTATTCGAAGGTCGCAGGTTCGGTCCCTGCCCGCGGCAAGCTATCTTTTCGTCCACTTTTCTTTCTTCACATTTACCTTACATTTACTAGTAAAAACATCCCCTACACTTTCCTTGGCGTTATTGTTTGTTAGTGCTCATTAATATTGTATATAATAAAGAAAACGAGCCCTTGAAATTAACACTTCTTTCTTTCATTCATAGCGAGTGTCTCGTTCTGGCAAACTTTATGCTTTCAGGTAGTATGCGAGGGATTATTGGTCAGCTGCCAGCTCGTAATAAGTTCACGTGCTACGTGACGCCAACAGGCAAAAAAATAGGGTGTCCCACACTCGCCGTCATGGCTACTGGCGGCGCTGACTGACGCTCCCACGTTTAAATGTACATATATACCCTATAAAGTGGACGGGGGGATGGCCGCCGCGGTTGCTCAGTTGGTAGAGCATTGAACACGTTATTCGAAGGTCGCAGGTTCGGTCCCTGCCGGCGGCAAGCTGTCTTTTCGTCCACTTTTCTTTCTTCACATTTACCTTACATTTACTAGTAAAAACATCCCCTATACTTTCCTTGGCGTTATTGTCTGTTAGTGCTCATTAATATTGTGTATAACAAAGAAAACGAGCCCTTGAAATTAACATTTCTTTCCTTCATTCATAGCGAGGGTCTCGTTCTGGCAGACTTGATGCTTTCAGGTAGTATGCGAGGGATTATTGGTCAGCTGCCAGCTCGTAATAAGTTCACGTGCTACGTGACGCCAACAGGCAAAAAAAAAGGGTGTTCCACACTCGCCGTCATGGCTACTGGCGGCGCTGACTGACGCTCCCACGTTTAAATGTACATATATACCCTATAAAGTGGACGGGGGGATGGCCGCCGCGGTAGCTCAGTTGGTAGAGCATCGGACGCGTTATTCGAAGGTCGCAGGTTCGGTCCCTGCCCGCGGCAAGCTATCTTTTCGTCCACTTTTCTTTCTTCACATTTACCTTACATTTACTAGTAAAAACATCCCCTACACTTTCCTTGGCGTTATTGTTTGTTAGTGCTCATTAATATTGTGCATAGCCTTATGTAATTTTATGCATTAGTGAGAATTCACATTTTGCACATTCTTTTTCAGACGGTGTGGATACGGAAGACGCTCGGCATTCGAGTTGTTACAACGTCTTTCATACATGTCTGATGGTGCTCTTGAACCGCTGCCACACATGTTTCTCCACTGCCTGCATTGTGATGCTTCGGAACTCTGAGACTCGCATCACAGCAAGAGTCGAGTGCCCTAACACACACACGTACACATGGTGATGTCAACCTCTTGCTGGCGACAAGCCAAAGGGGAACATTGACTTGGCCACAGCATTGCTGTTTTCTGGATTGAGTGTTGCCTCCAGCCTATGAATAATGCGTTTCATGGGTCTCCAAGCAGTCATTGAGCAATCCTTCTTTTGAAGTAAGGCATGTTGTTGGTATAGTTGGTTCATAAATTTAGAACGTTTAAACTGCACGAAGAAGACACGTTAGAAACATATAACACGCACACACATGAAGTGCAGACATTCAAGTGTGTTTATTTCTTGAAGGTAGGACATTTATAAGAGTTGACAGAGAGCAATTGCACTGATAATCTAACAGGCTGCGAAAATGTGGCAAGACCACGGGTGCGTTACAATTCCAGAAGGGTCCATCTTAAATGTGACCATCTAAGAAATTTATTTCTTTTTTTGTCTTTTTTTGCGATGAAGAAAGCCTTGATGACATCTTTATGTTCACGTTTTTGCCTTAGAAAGGAATTTAGTTTTTTCCAGCTGAGGAAAACGGGTCATGCTGTCACAGCTTTTGCATTGTAAGGCAAGATTACTGTCCGAACCAGTGCGCATGGATTGCTTGTGTTCCTGCGCGCATTCATTGAAGCAGCGGCCGGTTTGACCAATATACGACCGACCACAGGACAAAGGAATTTGATAAATAATATTTGATATATACTTTGCGTACTCATTCTTGCGGTCCTTTGTGCACGAGCCTTGCTCGTTCTTTTTTTTAGTCAGCAGAGGGCACACTTTTTTAAGTTTGCATGACACTAAAAACACGACGCGAATTTCGTACCTTTCTGCTACCATTTCGATGTGTGATAGGCAATGCAAATATGGCATAACTTAAAGTATTTCTTGAATAAAGGATTGCTGTTTCCTTTCTGTAGATTTAATTTTCTCAAGTAGGCTTTCGGAAGTGCTGCGGATTAGGTGATCTGGGTAACCGGTGGACAGCAGGCACTCAAACTGGCTGTTGAAACTGGCTACGGCTGTGTGTGCACAAGATTTGTGCAGGGCTGAGAGGAAGCTAATGATGCCTTGCTTCATAAGCTTGGAGTTTGCGCTCTTGTAATGCAACAGACTTTTGTTAGACCTTGGGTTTTACGACCAGCAAACGAAGGTGTCGGTGAAATGCAGTCTAAAATCTAGAAACTGGGTTCAGTTGATCTTGGTCAACAAACTGTTCGAAGTACGGAGCACAGCGATGTTTAGACACGAGGTGGAACTCCAGGTTCTCTGTGACGCATCCTTCAGGCTGTGCAGCAGTGACAGGGTCTCCCATCTGTCGACAGCAGAGGCACTCCTCGCTGAAGTTGTCGAGTACCACGCAACGTTTGCAGTCGCACTTGAAACAGCACCAAACAAGCGCTCAAAAATTTCACGTTGGGCAGCGTTCATAAGATCGTGCACGCAATATATAGCTGCTGGAGGCGCCTTTTTTGCGTAAGGTATCGTTGGTCGGGAGCTGCGCATGACAAGGTAACAGGGATCATTCGGTCGAGGTGGAGCCCGATTAAGATCTAATTCCTTGATCAAAATTTAAATAGCTTCATTCTTCACTTACTCGCGCAAACACACAGGGACAAGAAGAGACTTACGAGGACAAGCGCGATCTAACAACTGATTTATTTCACAGCCCACTGTTCTGCTCGAACAGGTTAAAAACCCCAAAAACATGAAACGCACACACTGCATCACATGAGCACACGCCTTAACGTACTGATATCAGCGACAACTCTTTTGCAAGCAAAGCAATCTCAAGTCTCTTCTTGTCCCTGTGTGTTTGCGCGAGCAAGTGAAAAATGAATTTGTTCCAACTAGGCCGAATCGCAGCTTTGCTTAAATAGCTTCTTTGCGGTGTCAGTCGTAATAAATATGTTCTATCCTGGTCCGGGTGAGTTGGTGTCGTTTGACGTACAATACAGGTGTCGCAAGGCGCGCTTATGACAGTTATCGAGTCCAATCGGAATCTATTTTTTTAATCGCGACCGGCTTCCGGTTGCGGTCCCTATCGCGGCTCGAATGCGATCGAAAGTGCACCGTGTGACGAAACATTCAATGCGAATGGCGCATTCCTAGATACGATGGCGTAGACGCCGCTGCTAACTGGGCTCAGTGACATCGCCCTGATACTGCATAAATTAGCCGCAGGAGAGATTGCACAGCGCATGCGGACGGAATTCTGGCCCGAGGTAAGCCCTCGCTTCGACGCGTTGACGCACCATCCTACTGCCGAAGCACCTAGAAGAAGCACCACTTCTTTTTCCTGATCGGAAAAAAATACGTGGGCATTTAAACGCTTTAGCACTTACCAGTCAGTACGGGCGAGTCGCGACTGAAGCTCTTCACCGACGACGTCGCTTGGCTGACTGGCCGCCTCGCCTTCCGTCGACGAAAACGAGGCTTCGCTCTCTGACGGCGTGCGCTGAAACACTAGCCGCGCGAGCTCGAAGTATATCGCGCTCCACTAGGCTGAAGTCGCTGAAATGTAAACCCATTTCCCTTGCGAGGTCTTCGTTGCAAGGTTCAGCGGGGCACCGCTATCCACCGAAGCCATGATCGCGGAAAACACGGAACCAGCGGAGGCGGCCGCTTACGCATGTGGTGACGTATCATGGCGCCCTCTGATTCGCTGAGAGCAATGAACGCAATGACCACACAGCTCCAGCGTCAAATTTCAGGCGAGTGAAATTGAGGAAGAGATATTTGGTCTTTGATCACGAATTTCTCCCCTAATAAGTCATCTTTTTGCACCGAACAAAGACCTGCACGCATTCTTGAATGCCCATCTTCGCCCCGTATCAACTTCGTGTTGCTCTTTAGTGTCCCTTTAAGATACAACATACTGCTATAAAAGCACCACCGTGCCAAACAATAAACGTCGACCGGAATTCCGGTTCTCAAGCTCATATTGCTGCCACTAAGGCACCTGAATAAAACTAATGACAGTTACATTTTTGTATATTTCCGCCAGAGCGCTCCAGCGAGCGAGGGTGATGAGGTTTAGGCGTCCCTATAGAGAACCCAAGCTCAAGTTTGCGGCGCGACGACAGTGCCGCGCCAGCCGCGCTGCGGCTCTGTCGGAAAGCTCTGAACCTTCGCGCGGCCGACTCAGCCCCTTTCACGGTAGCGGTAGCGCACGTGCGCACGCGTTCTTCTCTCGGTGCGGGTAACTGGGAGGCCGTCAACTGGGTACGTTGAACCGAGAGGCTTGCTGTGCGAAGCGGCACACTTCCACGATGGCAGAAGCGACCCCGCGGAAGCGCAAGCGTGGTCTGAAGTATTGCGGTTTAGTGGCCAGCCACAACAGTGCAGACAAGGCACACGATTCACGTGTTAAACTGTATCGGTTCCCGGGCGTGTCGCACGAGAAATAAAGGTGGCAAGCGTGGATAGCTGACAGCGCTGTCTCGCCTTCTATTTTGGCTGTCTGAGTTCATCGCTTTCGTTCGTTCCGACTACCTGAGTCGGTAAGTAACGGGGCGCATGCACGCAGCGACTACAGTAATGATTACTCGCTGTCTTCTCGCATTGTTAAAGTCCAGTTACGGTTGTAGGTGAAGCAACTTTGTGTTTTATTCCCCGTGCTCGTGAGACCTACCCGTCGTTGTTGAACGTTCACATTCGCGTTATACCGTTAGCGTTGCGCGGTTGGTTGAATTCAACTGAACTCGGCACATTGTCAGAAGTTCGGCGCCTGCAATGCACGCGTCGGGAAGGCTGCTTTATCACGCCGGAACGGACGTCCGTGCATTTTCAGCAAGCTTTGACATCGTTCTGCAGGTTTGCTTTGTTTTCGTTACTTTATTAGTGTGATATATATTTAAGCCGCTAAATACAACTGGCACTTAATACATGCTTTGCAATTGCAACTTTGAAGTAACCTTCTGACTTTGTGCGATTTTGTAGCCGCGTTCGCGCAGCATGTTTTATACCCTTGTCAAGTCGATATCATAAAAAGAGACTGCAAGCATGACGCGAGAGCCGAAAAAACGAGGCGAGCAGTTCATCTTGCTTCACAGTGGTTAAAGCTCAGCTAGCTGCCTCGCGTCTTAATCGGCGGGTGATTCTCCAGCGGCACGGAGGACTTGACTCTAACCTTCTCAGGAAACAGGGCCATGGCCGTGTAATTTCTTTTTTTTTTCGCACGCCGCAAACGTTTGTTCACGAAAGTACACGGCTGGTACTGTTAAGCATGCCATATCAAAACAACAATCATATGATTCGTAGTCCACACCGCAGAACATCGATAGCGTGTACCGCTTCATTTCGGAGTGCATGTGGACCATTATTCATCTTTAACATGACAGAATGAGACTTACCTCGAGGTATACGTCCTACACGGTGTAATCGCGACTTGGGAAATGCATTTCGCTTTGAGTCGGGCGTCGTTGTCGTCGATAGTCTGCTCTTCACCGTTAAGGTGATTGACGAGCCTTTCTCCTTTTCAAGTTCGCTTTTCGGAAGCGCCAGTCAAGCTTTAAGATCCTTTTGAAGCCGCACTGCACGCGGTACATTGTGAGACGCCGCAAGTGCACCGCGAGAGCTCTGCACGTGCACGGAAGCGAGCGGCAACGCGGTGGAGAGAAGGGAAAACGCTCGCTGATCATGCCCCAGTTTCTTTTTTTCTGCCAGAGATGGCGTTGCCTGTCAAGAGCAGCAGCGCCGCTAAGCGTTGCTTGGGAAGCCTATTGGTGGAGCAGAATCACGTGATGGCGCTCGAGCCATCTCGACAAAAAATGAGCGTGTGAACATCTACGCGCAGGCTACCTTTTTTTTCCTAGATGTTTTCTTTCTTTTTAGTTGTGTTGATGTCATGACACTTGTTCATAGCCACTGCGCTCTGCTGCGTACTACAATGCGTGCGGCGTCTGTCGCACAAATTCTGATGCCGCTATACTGTCGCTATCGAAGTTTGTCTTGCGTGGTGCTTCGTTGCAAAGTCTCAAGAATCTAAGAATGGGCAGCTTTGCGTCTCGCGGCTTTCACACATCAGCGATTTGAAAGATCTCGTGGATGTAAGTTTGACTTGCATAAGTACGATGAGATTGATTTACATGCAGAGGATATTCTAACGACCGTCCCTCTATCGGTGCCGACGTTAGATGCAATAGAACGAGCATTTACGTAACAGGGAATATTTTGACGTACTGTGGTTCTGTTCTTCCTGTTAAATTGTTAGAGAAGTTCTTTTAATGATAATTTGATTGTTAGCACAAGTGCTTTCTTTGCTGTCCTCCGTTTGCATCCCATACATTACCCAGTCCTCTGCATAGTTTTAACAGCGAAGCTGTTTAACAAATCGTTCCTTCTCCGACGAACCAAAAGACTATCATCATCATAAACGGGCATGTGCCACATAGATGGGGTAAATTCCCCGACTCACCACTGGTCCCCAAAAACGAAGGAGGCAACAGTTAGCCCAACAAATGGCTGCGAAGCGACGGCGGCGATCCGAAGACCCCGAGTACGTACAAGAGAATACTAGGTAACGGGAAGGGTAACGGCAGCTTCTAGAAGACCCCGAAGCGATGGAAGGCCTACGCCTGTGACGATGGAAGGGGCCAGATGCCGTCCGGCTCGTCTACTCGAAAGACGAAGACTGGTAGGCCTACGCCAACGACGATGGAAGCTTGCGCCCGATGCCGTCTGATAGTCTACTCGAAAGACGAAGACTGGTCCTAGCCATAAGCTGATCGGTCTCATGCGCCGTAACAGCAAAGTTCATACCCGCTACAGCCAAGTTCAAGCAACAGTTCAAGCGAAGTTAAAGCAAAAGTTCAGCAACGTTACAGCCAAGTTTAAGCCAAGTTCAGCCTCACTAAAGCCAAGTTCAAGTCAAGTTCAAGCCTCGCTACAGCCAAGTTCAACCTCGCTACTTCCAAGTTCTGCCTATTATTTACAGAGTAAATATGCAGGAGACCGATCAGCTTCGCTGTGTATCGAGCTTTGCGCCGCTTAGTGCAAGCTTTGCGCCATCTTTTTCTCCCGTCTGTTTATTGTTACATGTCCTTTGTAAAAAACGTTCTCTGCGTTATTCTTATTTTTGAACTGTCTGCGAACGCAGTTTTATTTCATATTTCGCGGGCTTTCTTTAGAAGCTCGAAAATATTCACCAGCAGCATGTACGCTGTCAAAAAAAAAAAAAGAAGAATGGATCGGTCGTTCTTAAATGTGCTCTATAATGTGTCGAAGCACAGTTGGCCCAAAAGTGGATATTAAAAATGTCGCACAATTGACCTTATTTAATTAACCAGTTAAGCTTATGACAAAACATGCCATAACGAGCACCACATGACGGTACACCAAATACCTTTGGTTTCATTCAGCGGCAGTTAACTACGTGTTTTTTTTTCATATTTGGTTCAACTTACGTGAAACATCCTGTATACTTATTCACTTTGACTGTTTAGTATGTAACCACCTTGCTATTTGACTTAAATATATTAATTTTCCTTTGTATAGGTCACCTTAAAGTACACTGTAAAAAATATTTTGTGAAAAAAAAAACAGAAATTGTCTGGCAGCTCTCTTGCCACAAAATTTCTGTAAATATGTTTTCTACTTTGAAGTTTTCTGTGTTTTAACAGATTTTTTTCGTTTTACTTTACAGAAGTTTTCTGCATAAACACAATGTTCAGTTTTCCGTTACCGAAAAAATTTGGTTTTCTGTTTGTCTTGATTCTGTTATTTCACTGTTATTTTCTCTTTTACAGTAAAGAAATTTTATGTTTAAAAACATGTTTCACTTTTCAGACACTGAAAAAAACTGTTTTCTGTTTTCATTTTTCTGTTATTTCGCTAATAGTGTCCGTTTTCGTTTACAGAAACGTTATCTGTAAGTACAAGTTCGGATATCGAGTAACAAAGGCTGTGTTTTTTGTTACTGCCTTCCTGCTATTTCATTACTGCATTTTAATTCGGGAACATAATTTTTTATGCATAAAGATCAGCTTATATATATTGTCATAGAAAAGCATTCCTCAGTACTAAAAAGTAGTTATGTCACTTGCACAAGCGATACGCAAAAATATTTTGTTTAGCCAAATGCAATGGCAAAAATACCACTATATTGCGTTTGCATAATCCAAATATATTCCAATTTTTAAAATAATATCTGGGGTTTTACGAGCCAAAACTAGCATATGATTATGAGGCCCATCGTAGTGGAGAGCTTCCGAAATTTCGACCATCTGGTGTTTCTAACGTGGGCTGACGTCGCACAGTACACGGGCCTCTAGCATTTCGCCTCCGTCGAAATCCGACCGCCACGGCCGGGGTCGGACCCGCGACTTTCGGGTAAGCAGCCGAGCACCGGAGCCACTGTACAACCGCAGCGGACATCGTGAACTTCTTGGAGCTACACCCGCGAGGTGTGGCTTCCAGCACTCTAGTGAATAACGCAATAAAAACAGGCACGTTTCAGTAGATTCTCCTTTCATGATAAAAGAAACAAATCTTTATTTCAGCACAGGAAATGCTGCTTGTAAACAGCTTCAAAAAAATGAAAACTGCGTACATGTTGTCACCGTAGATTCAAACTGGTTTGGAAAATGTGTAGATATACCGTATTTACCCGAATCTAGGCCGGCCCCGATTATAGGCCGACCCGCGAAATGCGCAAGGCCAGAAAAAAAAAGCTTAATCATTGTACTCGAATCTAAGCCGACCCCCCCCCTCCCACTTTCGCACATCATTTTTTAGAAAAAAAAATCGGCTTAGATTCAAGTAAATACAGTATATTCATAATGACACTGCAAATTTTTTGTTGAAACACTTAGCATTCATAGTCTCGCAGAGCTTTAAGTTGGTCATTTGTGGTGTGAGGCAGCGCTGCTTCCTTGACTTCTCGACCTTGCTCCCTCTGTCAAGGTTGAGTGCGGCGGCTGCCCTAAAAACGAATAATGATATTTTTATGTGCACCAGGCTGTTGCATGATTATGCTGAACATAAATGGCCACACTGAGAACAACATTGATTATGTTGGTAGAGCGCTCAAGAAACCCTCGCATTGCCTCTTTAAGGTGTGCTGTGTGGAATCAGTTAAAAGAAAAAAAAACCTGATGATCGAGATGGAGATTCATTTCTATAAAAGTACATTATGGTTCATACAATGTCATTTATTCCAATGTAAGGACTTGAAAGGAAATAATGCTCCTCACAGAGCTGGGTTCATGTGCTTTTAAACACTCACCCAAATACAGTAAGGGCTCAATAATTCGGATTTCGCGGGTCCGGAAAAAACGTCTGAATTAACCGAATGCAAAATTATCGAGAGTATCAAGAAAAAATAAACAAATGACTGTTATATCAATGCGTTTTCTTTTTCTTGATGAATGTGCAAGTGCTGTACCTATTTTGCATAAGGGTAAAAGCCACGATTCCTGTCATTAAGTTCATCGTTCACAATGAGACCGCGGCCCAAGACCCCGTGTATTAGGCCGAAACGTTTTCTCAACCCATATCTTATTACGTACCTCCGCGAGCAACACCACCACGCCCACGTGATGATCATTTTTTCACCGAAAAATTCGCCGGCAAGTGATCGTTTGTCCATCGGAATGTAACAAGCGAGTTTTATGTCAACTTGCGGAGTGCCGCTGAAGGTCCTCATCTTCAACAGCTTCCACCAAGTATGAGCTTTGTGACACTGTGCGCGCATAGCCCAAAGTCAGAACAAAGCTACCATGCTTATAAACGAAACAAAGGTGTTATTAAATAATGCATGTGCTTGCTGGGACCAGAAAACACCTCCGAGCTATCCTATTTTTGTAAGTGCACACGCATGATTGCATGGTAGGCACTATTGGTTTCACAATTTAGATCTGCTAAAAATTACACTGAAACAATTGTAGCGCGATAGACCCGGTCAAAGTGGATGACGGTACACCTCGGGCTAAATTTTCACCACGGATTTTATGGCATTGCCCCAGACAATCAGGGAAAGAACATACTCATCCTAAAGCGCATGCGTGCACATGTTCTCCATTGCAAGCAATAAGAGATATGAAAAAGTCGTGTGTAGCTATATATGCGAAATAAACTTATAGACGTGTCGCTGATGCAATCTGTGCCTATTTTGCCTACAGGGAATTCTCGCTTGACCGCGCCATTCCTCGTCGGTCCTTTGTTTATTGTGCCTCTTTCTCTTTCTGCGTTGTGCTCACAAATATGGTATACCAACTAGCCCGGACACACACCTTGCTCCGGCAGCAGAACTGCATAAAGAAGTGCTAGTTCTTATTTAAATTAATGAAAATTTTCATGTTACTTGGTGCCCCTTCGAAATCCTCATTAAACAGTGATTAAAAATACATCACACGTCAACCGCTCTATATACTATCATTATTTAAAATCTTTTATGACAGCTCAGAATTCCCGTAGACAGTTTTACACTTAAGCTTAACATTTCTATTTGGTCATTACTTCCATCAGAACCCTCACTGGCTTAGCCAAATTGGAGTGTAGTATCAGATATTGGAAATTCCACAGTACTTGTCTACTTTTGTACTATCTAATGTGGCTTGATCTAAGTTAGTTGCATGAATCTTGTCCAAAAAGTCAGAAAAATGACATTAAGTTTTACCTTTGTGTGAACTCCAGGGTTAGGCTGACCTCCTTGCGGTATTCAATAGTAAAGGCGAAGTGTGTAAAAAACATCAACTTGAATGCCTGGCACCGTGTGGTGGATTCGATCGCAGCATGGGTATCAATACACATGGTAAATGCCCCGGCAGTCAGAAAGTTTTCTCCTGGAACAAAATATTTACTGTTTAGAAATATTCAGCAATATAATGCAAGTATCCATAGAAATACCTTTGCCAATGATGAAAGGGGAGCACGGCACGTCTTCGAAGTTATCTTCACTTGTACTTGCCTGCAATGATAAAAGTTATGAAGTTAATTATGCGATAAGCAGCCATTAAAACTCCTGTACCCTGGAGTTCAAACAAGCATACGAAGACAATTAAAGAGTTAGCCAATATTTTTATTGAACTACAGACATTGTGGATGTGATATAAAATAAAATAAATAAATGCTCTCAATAATAGAAGGTAAATTAAAGCAGCGAACAATTTGAGGAGCAGGCCACTGTCAAATAATCCTCTTACCTTCTGGTAGCTGAAGATGCAGCAGCACCTTAGGGCACTATAGCATCAGTGCCAACTTAGTGTGATCCATTATGTTGTGCCGTAGGGCCGGTAATTTGGGCTTCCATGACACACAACGATATAAATCCTTTTGGACTCTTCGTTTTCTTTACAGTCCTAGTTTCGTCCTGGGTATCTCGTAGCACTAGCTCAGAGAAGGAATTCTCGGAACACTTCTGTACTGTTCCAATGGGCACTTCATGCAGAATGCATTCATATTTTTGTGCAGTGCGGCACACTTCATGAAACGTGGCACAGTCGTCTTGGTGGTACCACAGAGACTGCAGACATCCATCGCTGAAATAAATAAAAAAAAACTGTAATTACCGAAAGAAATAGAAAAGTCTGTTATAACGGTAAGCACTTCTGTAAAGCTATAAAAAGAAAGAAAAGGAGGCTAATGCCTGACTGTAACAAACATCTTTGCCAATTCAGAGAGAATGAATCTTTAACATTAAATGCTATAACTAATTGAAACGTATTCCTAATGCTTTCAAAAAGCCTTTAAAGGCATTCGCATTTGCACGGACGTGAGGCTAAGCATGCAGACGAATAACACCCGAGCACGTGGGCGCGCTCAGTGAACCTCCATTGCAGAAAGTGTTTACGCAAGGAATCAACAATGCATGCGCAATGACCTTCGCAAGTTGCTTCGCGTCGACTATTTCATTATTTGGGCTAGCGTGCCACCAAGTTGCGATTTCCGTCACACTTTTTCGTTACCAGGAATCCATTTATAAAGGGCACGTGGTGGGGAAATTTGTCCAATGATCAGTATCAATCTGGGAAAACTTGCCACCTGAGATGGAGCAAAATGTCCTTCGTTTTATGAAAAGCAGAATGTCAATTGGTTTTCATTTTTACTGAAAAACTCGCTCGAGTTGGGCTAAGCCATTGGGCTAGAAGACGAGTTGCACCTGCCTGCAGGGCCGTAGCCAGAAATTCTTTTCGGGGGAGGGGTTCAACCGCTCTTTATGTATGTTCGTGCGTGCATATTTACACATGCAAAACCTAACAATTAATTGGGGGGGGGGGGGTGTTGAACCCTCAACCTGGTACGCCAATTCCTGACTATTAGGTGCTGTAAACTACATAGCATGAAATTTGCTTCTCCGCAAAAGAGCAACACAATACATATGTTCAAGATATATAGAATATTGTAAATGTTTACAAATCACAGAACATTTCTAATGAGCAATTCGCTTCATTCAAGGAGTGATGCGCTTAGAGGAGTAGATGTTATTAAATGCGAAGCATTTCTTAGCGAACCTCTGGCACTTTGAGCGTTTCTATCTACGTATCTATCTATCTATCTATCTAGCCGCCTACGTCTGGGTGCTCTCATGATCGCCTCCTTAAGTTGGTGTAGGCCAACATTTGCATGAGAGAGTAAGAGGATTTGACGAATATGATTGCCGGGTCATGACATGAATAACGTTAAAATCCTGTCGCGTACGTCGTCAAACCCTTTCCACTAGACACGTGTGGCACATACCCGTTTACCAAGGGCCGCGGTGTACGGGTATGCGCCACAGGTGATTGACAGTTTACATCTACCCAGGAACGCGAGAAGAGACGTTGGTAACTTAAATGCTAGAGCGTTAAGGAAAACCAACATCGGCAGCGTTAACTCAGCGAATGGAAATAATAGAAATTAGGATCCCAGCAGGAATCGAACCCAAACATTCTGCGTGGCAATCAGGTATTCTACCACAGAGCCACGCCAGGTCTATAGACTGGCTTGGAAAAACAGCCTACGCAAGCGTACTATCGGTGGAACGTCAATTGTGGCTGTGGTGCTGGCTATCTAATTTTACAAGACAGCAATAAACACTACATGATACTCCTACGATACAGGCGTCATATCAGATGAACGTGTGTAGTTCCAGTGTTGGCTCCTCTTCTATAGCAGTCTAATAAACATTACATTTGTATTCCTACGATTCAGGAAGCTATATTGGAGCATTGCTCGACCCCGGAGGAATACATTAACGAATGTTACATATGATATCCACATCACAGCACCGTAAAGTGCACTTCGTCCACTAGAACGACGCAGTGTCCTCTTCATTTCTTACGAGGCTGGGCGATGGCCTCATGCTGACCTAGGATGATGCCAGATTAATTGACAGCCGCTTTGTAGACTAGGCTACGTAGGCCACATACGCCCAGGTAGTCTACGAATACGACCAACACCATCCACTTAAGTTGGTCTACGTTCCAGGCCTACCAGCCTCGACGGCCTATACCTCACCAACACGAAGGGTGGCTTCAGGTTCGGACATGTCGCTGGCTCTGTCGACAGATAATTTGTCGACGAAATGACCGAGGCATCCACGAATTCCAACAGCTCTACTATACCACATACTTCACTACACATGGACCCCTCGTCACCACGATCATGACCGGATCCTAAACAAGTCATGACCAACTGTTGGTGCTCACTGATCATGGTGATGATGCCCTTGCTCAAGAACTGTCAAGAACTTCTTGCACACATGCACACGGGTTCGTGAAACGTGCGTGCATTTTCGGGACACGTATAAGCACTACATATCAGCTTACCGCTTCTGGTTTTGGTAATACCCACGTTGCCATTGGCTGCCTTACCCAACCGTAAACAACTGGTTATATAACACATATGCGGCTCTTCAACATATATATGTGTGCGTATAAAATTTATATAAATCTTTAGCGTCATTTTGTAAGGTATCGCTCAGTAAAAAAAGTTACGCCACAGTCACCTACCCGCCACATGCTTCGCATAACATCGACTCCCACGGTACGTGGGATCTGCCGAATTTTTTTTTCAGTGATAATATTAGCGTAATTACAGTTTGTTTCGCATGACGTCATTTGGCAGGAAACAGCGCCGTCAAATAAACAAAGCACATCTGCCGCGGTAGCATAGCTGGCTAAACACACAGACCAATCCGTCATATGCCAGTCGTCTGAGCAGTTCGGGAGCCGCTGTTATGTGCCAAGCTGCTCTTTTTGTAGCCTACATGTCGATAGGACGGAGGTATACAACGGATGTCCTTCTAAACCTGTCGACCAAAACGTGCGCACGTCTTTTTTTTTTTTCAGACGCCCTAAACCTCACGCGCGACAGAACGTGCGCCTCACAGAGCTAAAAAATTTCGCGTTCAGCGACGAACACATCTCGTCACTTGGTTGCGTATTCAAAAGTTGTATCGGTACTTTTATTCGACGATGGAAGTCTAATAACTACTGCCGCCAAGCACTGGTGAACAAAACGGGCGAGAGCTAACGAAAGATTCATTCGCCCTTCAATACGCCACTAAAAACAAAGTCCGCCTCTCCGGAAACCGGAATTCTTTAACGGTAGTCACGATCGATGTCCACAATAAGCCTTCACGAACGGCTAGAACAGCGGCGTCGGCATTGGTGCTCCACTGAGAGATCACATGTGGCATGTGCCACGATTCACGATTCCAGAGGTCTTCACGGCTTCACGCCGTTGCGTGTAAACCACGGATAACAAACGAGTATCTAACATGAGCTCCAGCAGGGATCACGCCAATCCGAAATGCGCCGACTTTCTCCTACCGAGGAGAGGACGTGCTCCACCGAAACGCAGGCGGAATGCGATGACGCAAGGAAGCGCGTGTACAGGTCAAACCCGTGTCCCATTGGCTAGTCACTCGAGGTATCAGTTTACCGAGTGGATGTGCCCCACACGTCCATTCGCTAAACTAGGTTTACCTAGGTTATCTATCTTCCGCCAGGAACTTAATGCTTCGTAAGGAAGGTCATCCAATGACACTACGCCCAGAAGCTTTGCGTTCGCACGTTCCCACCAGCAATGTTCAAAATACATAGCATTATGCAACCAAGCAGACCTTATCATGCAATGACCACTACAAAACACAAAACGCCGTACACCAAGCCACAACGTCATTGCTCAGGGCCATGTTCACTATGCAGGAGAAAGCTACCTATTACACGTAGATAAACACACAAAAAAGCAACGTTTGCACTTTCATTAAAAAAAAATTATATAACGTCGCTCGGTTAGCTGAGCTGAGTTATACGCTCATTATACGCTTCATTAGTTTTTAAAGAAAGTCGGGCCAAGCTACAAGAAAAAGATACGTGCAGAAACACAGAATACACAGGTTTTATGTAATAAAGAAACAAAGCGGGTAAGGTGAACAAATACCTCTCATTATTCTGCACAGCGAAACCTCGTTAATGACTGCCCGCAGAGAACGCACATGAAGTGTGCGGCGAACGCTGTAGTAAGCGCTCTGCAACCGTCCAAGTACAAATTCGCATACTTTGACGCACGCTGCCGCTACCAGCAAAGAAATAAATGTGGTACAACAGCAGGCGTTCCCTCAAGCACCACTTACAAAGCCTCATCAGTATTTCTACCAAAGCATGGCAGGAATTCCGGCTCTCGCACAACGTTGTGGTCGCGCGCGCTGCCGACGCAAAGCTGAATTAGAAACTACGCGAGAGCGAATTTCGAAAGCGGGCAGGCATAACAACCAGACCTTGCTGTAAGGAACTCTAGTTAGAAGCAAATCACCCACCTTTCAATGACAGACGCACAAAAAGCAGGAGCAGGCGGGTGCCGTAGCCGCGCTTTACACTGCAGCCGTGCGTAGCCGCGTTGCGACGTGAGCGGTAGTCATCTTGTAAATGTAGGGGCCCGCGAGGAATGAACGTAGAACCGCAGAAAAGGCTCTGAATATTAATCAATCAAAATAGCATTGTACGAGAAACCAGAAAAACATGAAATGTTATTTCATGGACATTTGTGATCTTTCACGTATTCAAAACTGTGGACGTTCAATTTTGAGTCGTTTGTTTTGCTGAAGGTCACGAATAACAGAAAATTTCGGTTTCTCTTTTTAACAGATTTCCTTCATGGCACATTTACAGAAAGTTTCTTTCGCGGTACAGAAATTTCATGTATTTTATCTGTAAATTTACAAGTATTTTTTACAGTGTATTCTTATTGTTACAGATCTGCAGGTAGGCAGAGCAAGAAGTGGCAATAGTGTGAATAGCAGTGATAACCTGTGGCGCTTTGTGCCTCTAGAACACGTCTGAGACGTTTCCTGACGGCTCAGGTTTTCTCGAAGAAGAAATGGTAAAAGATTTCACGTTAGTGAATATGTTCCCAGCGAACGCTTTACGCCAACAGATAAGTAAAATATGAAAAATCACTGCAGTGTTGTGTCCTCAATCAATTGTGCGATTATATAGTTCATCGTCCTTTACACGATGCGTCACAAACAATACCGCTACCAGCGTTCTTGCTGCTGTACACCTGTTGGTGGATGCGGTATTACAAAAGCAAAAATACGCTTGCGGACAAGGTAAGACTGCACAGCGGTATTTGAGCCATCGTGCGGAAGCATTTTAACAAGGTTCTTGCAAGTAGATGGCAACCTGCTAGCTGGTCGACAAGTAGAGCCGCGGCAACCATAGGTTACAGAAGTGTGAAGCCAAAAACCACTAATAGCGCAGCGGATAAAAAGCTGCCATGTTAAGCAGCCAAACAAGTCCCAATATGTTGTTTAGGAATGAAACTAATATACCGAGCAAGAAACTTAGTATCTTGTGATACAATAAGGTATTTTATTAAAATTAAGCAATGTTGGTTGCAGATAAGAAATTTTAAATTAAACACATTTCTACATAGGCCTTAGCTGCTTCATAATATAGATCTATAATAGCAAATTTGCAAATGTATCGAAGTATTTTAAGATACAATTGGGAAGTATCGTATCGAATACAATTATTCCGGAAGTATCTTGTATCTGTATCTCAAATACTTCTTGCCTGAGTATCTTGTATCGTATCGCGACACAATTTCAAAGTATCTTTGCCCAGCCCTGCACACACAGCGCTGAACTTGTGTTTTTTTCCCTGTCACCCCCTCGTAGTTTAGTGCTGTGTGTTTCACTATGTTACAGCAACATGCCCAAGTTCGCTCTATCACGGTGAAAACTCGAAACATCCCTCTTCCCTCACCACGAGATAACAGCGCGAGCAGACAGCAAAAGGGCAAGGTTCTCCCTGCGCACATATTAGAATAAGCGAGCCAGCTGGCCGACGACTTTTAAATGCGCCCGTTGCGCTCCTCGCGCCATCTCACTGGTAATGAAGAACCGCTTATAAGCGCCTGCCGTCTCGGAGTACTGCCAGCGGTAAATGATGTGCATATAACGCTCGCCGTTAGCTACCTGAAGGATCTGCGTTTTGTGGCGTAGTGTTTAGCGCCACGCGCTGCGGAGCGAGAGGTCGCTGGTTCGATTCCGCGCTTTGGAAGCATTTTTCTGAATTATGTTTTCTTTGGGACCTTTATATATATATGTACACATACTTATACATATACTGTGCATGGCGGCGGCGACAGCGACGGCAAATCCAGCCGAGACTGTCTGTATAATTGCTATCGCAATAAAAGTCACACGGTACCTTAATGCCTTTGCCTATAAGACGACTCGAAGGCGAAAGCCATCTTCACCTTTTTTTCGCAGTCGATTATCATTAAACCTAAGACAGTCACGTGTCCGATCTTTTTGTCTTCTCTGTCTTCTCCACCTTCGAACAACACGCTCGCAGTCTGTCGCCATTTCTCCTTTGCTACAAGTGCGCTCTGTTTTCCAGCTTAGCACCGAGTACCCCAATGTGTCACACAGGGTTCCGAGGTGTACTCCTCGTAAGTGCACTTAACGTGCCCGCTTGACACAGATTTCAATCAAAAGTTTTTAATTGAGTAAACGGGAGAACGACTAAAGGAAGACAAACCACACAGAGCGCTAACTGCAAAGAAGCGTTTATTTCCTTGAACACACAGTTTTTATTCAACCGCACAAGCGCCACCACGCATGTACTAGGAATCAACTTCTTAGAAAAGCAAGCTCTCTGCTAGATAAGTTAACAGCCTCTTCCTTCAGTCGTTGTCCTGTTTGCACAATTCAACAGTTTTGATAAGGAACCAACATGCCCAAGTGTCAGTCATTCTTAAGACTTAAATTGCTGACCATTTGTTGTAGACCGAGTCGTGACGGCGTACTGCTCTCCCATAGTTGAGTACATATTTCCACGTGTGCTTATTTCTTTTATCTCAATATCATCGGGCTTCACCCACGAAAACCTCAGACCACCCCTTGTCGCAGACCTCGCCGATACACGCGTCCCGAGCACGCTGTAAGAGTTGCAACGTGGATCCGAAGAACGTAAGCGGCATAACATACGAACAGCCCGTAATTAGGTGAAGCGCGCGCTCAGAAGTGCAGCTGACATTGTTAATACATTTTCGAGGCCATGGTTACACATTAACAAATAGCCGAGATTCTTGAGCAATGAGCACTCACTTGAAACACCGTTGGGTCACAGAAAATGTAAGATACTAAACCTGATGCTTTATCTCGTGCTTTACTTACAATTGCTACGTCAGAGCAGTGATAACTTTGAATGATTTAAAAATGTCACCATGAGCCCAGCCACCAGGATAATGAATGCTCTTACAAAGTACGAACGTACCGAACCTTTACATTTTGGAGTAATAAAAAAAAGTCAGTTTCACCGCAAGGGCGAAGCAATGAATGCGATAGCAACAAATTGTAGTGTTACACGAAGTGAGGCTGGCAGCTAGCTGTTTTGCATCCGATCTCGCGTAACTACAAAACGCTGGTGTAGAATACGGCCGCTCCAGGGAAAGATGCTCCCCGCAAAGTCACTTCGCGTTGAGAACGCAGCACGCAGAAGGGACACAGCGAATTCCATGCGCAGCGCCATATTTGCATCGCGCGTCGCGCCATCTATCGCACCGCGACAAAACAACATGCGCGGGCTGCCATGCCAGCAGACGCTACACAGAGCAAACGCGAAACTCGCGAAACTCAGCCCGTCGGAGAGCGTGTTTCGCGTCTTTTCTAGCCTGGACACTTTCGCTGTTTTTATTGGAACATCAAGAACGCCTTGCTCATCCAAGTCCACTATGTATACAGTACGTGCTGAGCAGGCTACGGAAGCAACCTCGTCACGTACGTACGCCGTTACATTTGTAAAAAAAAACGACCGAAAGAGTGAAATGATGTTTTGTTGCCCCATATTACAAGTTGTGCAAAAAGTTTTGTGAAAGCGCATCATTTCAACATGCATCGCGTCATAATTAGAATACGTTTTACGGGTAGTTTCGCGGAACGTAACTTTTGCTTCACGAGCGCTTTTACAATAATGCGTCTTGCTCACAAAAGCGTGCTTTCAGAGAGTATACACTGCAGTTTCGTTCATCGATCCCTTTTGGAAGCTGTCTGCGCGATTTTGATCTTGTAACGATGATGCTTTACAAGCGAAACTGTGCTACTCTTAGTAAAGCCGATATTGAAATGGGCGGAATCCAGATGCCTTTTATTAAATGTGTGCTGTAAAAATACGCTAAAAGTTTAGCTGTTTGAGTAGCGCTACGCCTGCGACGTAAAAGACACTGGCGCGAGTACTGTGCCTTGTGTCTAAATAAATTTACGGACATCAAAAACTGAAATGAAAGCACGAAATCCTGGCCAGCTGTCGAGGAACACCGTACCATTTATTACCTTTTGAAGACAAAATCGTGAAGGCGTGGATGCCATCAAAAGCACTAAAGCTTAATACTACGTTGAAAGTGGCAAATCATGCTGATTGCTTGTGCTTGAAAGCACTACCTTGCACTACATTTTCGTCAAAGGAACGCTCAAAGGTATGAAGTGCACCCCCACACAAAGCTCGCGCCTGCCTTCAACCCAGCTGCGTGTCACGCAAATTAGGTTCGTAAAATGAAATAGGTGGGCATCACACTACAGAATAAACGCAGTTATGTACTTACTCGCGCATTTTCACTCGCCTCGTAGTTTTTCTGCTTGAATCACAGTTATCCACTCACGGCGAAGCTGAAAACACCACACCGGCACCATTCGCGTGGCGCGTCGTGATCATCGCAGACAGCGCTAATATCCTCCTGTTGCGCTGCTTGTTTGGCATCCAAAGACTACGCAGTAGTGTCCAGACGAGCTCTTACACGCGGAAGCGGCGTGAACGGGTAGTTTTTCGCACTTTAAAGCCTCAGAACTGCAGCTTGCCCGGTTCACTTAGCGCAAGCCATGCGCGCCTTCGCAGCCCGGCCAGCCCGGCGTCTGGGTGCGAGAGTATCCACATGGTATCCACTCTGCTCGCCAGCAGCCTGGGTGCGAGAAGCGTGCTCTGGTGTATTCGCAATGCCCACGAACTATAGGTGGCGCGCCGTGCTTTTCAAGATGGCGCCAGGAGGAGGGTCAACCCGTTTGTTAGCATAGGAACAGATAGGACGTGCGGACGTACGGCCCGTGCCACTTTCACCGGATGAAGTCATGAGCTGCGCTGAAATGGATATGAGACTAAAATACTTTCCCAAACCATGGAAAGTGCTAAGTACTCGCCACCTAATTATTTGCTGCGGTGTCAAATGTTATATTTCAGCTCCGTTACCGTGCATAACGATGCTTTGCGAAATCCTGTGCATGCTACATAAAACTACATGAACTAGAATTGACGTATGAGCTGAATGGCACTCCGAGGTAGTACGTACCGAACCTACCTGACGGATTTGCGGCAGTAGTAGGCCGCCAGCGAGTAGCGCAATCGCTGCTGCACAGGACAACACGTTTAATGTGGTGGTGGTTTGCAAACATAATACGTCGTCGTCATTACTTGCGCAGTCCGGAACGCGGAGTTACGTCTTCAACGGAACACAAGCATTTAACATCCCATTCAGTAGCTTGTGTCACAGCCATGCTGAGACTCTAGCCGTGTGCAATTCACTTTACTCGCATGTTGCAGGTTCGATCAGCACGATCGAAACATGAATGTCGAAAAGAATGCACATGTATGCTTTTCGCAACGTCGAAGAAGTTAGCCGAGAAGCGTGGATTGTGGCCGTGACTGCACGTTCCATCGCTCTAACCATTTCGCTTCGCTGGTCGAGCTCGAGCGTGTTGGCGGCATGCGGCGCTCCATAATATCCACAATAATTGTGATACACGCAATGCACAAGAGGAACTATGCTTTTATTTTAATCTCGCTCAAGGATACTATACATTAAATACAATCAAAGTGACTTACGAGTGTGAAAGAACATTAACGCACGAGGGGACGTGAAGTGCAACTCGCTCCTCGTGAGTTAGCAGCTGATGGTTCATTGTCGCTGTCACCCTCGGTGCTTTCACAGTCTTCTACGTCTAGTGAAAAATCCTCGTCGTCAAGATGGTTTCTTTCAACATCACTGCTGGAAGCAATCTGAAGAATTTCCTCCGCCGAACGACTTCGACCACTCCGCGTCACCACGTTTACAATTAGAGAGACGTCTGGGCGCGGAGAACATTTTGCTATGTTTTGCTCTCAGACCGGTCAACAAGCAAATCGCTTGCAGTGTGCTGCCACCTATCAACAAACGTACAAAAACAAGCGGCGCAGCGATGGCTATGAAACCGAACACACTGGCGAAGGACGGCGTGGAAAGCGTTCGCTCTACGAAAGGCGTCGAACAGACGCGTCCTCGAATGATTGAAACGTCGCTCGCACGATTCGTAACAGCGCTTTGCTGACAAAGGATAGAGGCCCTATTTTAATGTATCGCCAACTTGAGATCGCTCAGCTATACAAGAGCACATCGCGAGCTCGCGCGACCTCCCGCGTACAGTGTTATGGGATTCATGCACTACAAGAAACACTGACCAATGCTATATACAAGTAAAACAGGGTGAGCTTCAACTCAATATGTCAGACGATAACATTTAACTAACCTACGTCCCTACGTGGCTACAGAAAGCCTCGCGAAGCTGATAGTATGTGTACGCTGTGGGCTAGCATTGAAAGCGCGACTTGCCACGTATTTTCACAGAAACTTCGCGTCTCGCAAGAACGAATCAGATTTCTCGTGTCACGGAGGGCCCGGTTTGTTCACTGATGCAGGGAACATGCAAAGTAGTAATGTTCCTTTCTTGCCAACGCGTTAACACTGAGGCTAGCACAGCCGAACAAGAGAGCGACTGCGTAGTGCTGCCATTTTGCCGTCTACTAACCGTCCTCGAGAGGACGCTCCTGAATTCCGCTTGGCGGCGCGACAGTCTATGAGCATTGCGAATACGAGCCGCCCGCTGTGATGGCTTTCGAGATAGCGCGCGCGCCAGCGATTGCCACCGCGCCCTTAGATTCAAAATTCGAAGTTGCTCCTCGCGCGACTCTCCCCCCCCCCCCCCCCCTCGCGTCTTCGCGTCTTTTAAGGCTCGTTAAAGACAGGCGGGGCATTTCCCGTCTGCTTCGACGGCAGGCCTTCCGAGCGGGGTGATGTTATCGCATGCACCCTCCGAGCGCTGGGCCGTCTTGTTTGAACTCTGCTTCGGCCGCGTTCGTCACCCCCGCTCGCGCGCTTTTACGCGCGGTAGAACATACAATTGCCGGGGCGATCTTATCAATTTGGACTTCAGACCGGAAGGACATGACAGCGACGGCAGAAACCCGTCGAGACTTTCTATATAATTGCTATCGGAATAAAAATACAATAGAAACCCGATTTATTTTTTTTATATTTTTATTTATTAATACAACTTACATATACGCTGTGAATGTCATACAGAAGGAGGACCCAAAGTAAATATTGTTAGGTAGACGTCCTGTTAGTACGTGTACAAGAAACACAGAACAAAAGATTGGCAACTAATGTAAAAACAGCAGCCGAATAAAAAGATCAACATAGTAAAACTAATTATTTAAATGTTTGGTAGTTTAGAATCAAACGTGTAAGTGAAAGCAGGGCTGGGCAGTATCGCGATACAAGAGTATCGCGGTAGTATTTCAGAGATACTTTTGAGTATCTGTATTTCTGTATCGAGATACATTTGAAAAATGTATTTGTATCTCAGTAGTGAAATAATTTTACGATGTATTGCTTGTATCGCGATAAAATGCAGGACACGGGTATCTCGTTACACTTTCTTTTGGTCGGAAATGAGTCTACGCGTGTTTCCAAGGGGGTATGAGGGTTATTTTTTTCATTGGTTTTTCTGCCAAGACAAGCAAAGGCGCGCTGCCGGTCGCTGACAGAAAGGGCGGCGATGGTTTCCTCTCAAGCACAGAATGGCCCATGTGGTAAAGCGCGCGACGCCGCAGACAGCATAATCGCGGAGGCAGTGTTGTTGGCCTCTGCCGACGAAATTCGATGTCTCTCTAGGCCAGTGCAGCTCGCCTAGCTTTTTTTCGGGTGGCAAGCCATTACTTCGTGGCCCACCGCGCGGATACCGCCTTGGAACAGAGGCATTGTAATGCTTCAGGTGCGTTCAGTTCTCAAAGCGGCGGCACTTCTAAAAGCAGTTCCCATACGCGGCGGAAGTGACTAGAAGATGGCTATCTTTGTCGCGCTTGCAGCCACCTCTCCAGCGTGTCAGGGTGCGTTCCTAAGTGATCACAAGAGTGAAACGGTCTTTTTTGGTACCAGGCTCCCCCACCGCCGGAGGCAACTTCACCTGTTGCGGCTTGCTGAAATGGGTGCTGGTAGCGTCGGTGGTGCTGCCCCCTTATTGAAGAATGACTTTTTCGGCCTAGGCGACTAGTGCTTGCTGTAGTTTGATGGGGCGCTCTGAGCAGGTGTCCCTGTTTCCACGTCTGTTTAGAGAGCTTGCAGGAGCGACTTGGGAGGGCTTACACCCTCTCACCCTTAAGGAACGGGATTTTAAGAAGACGATTTTCGGATTGTGCAGTTTCGGTATCTTGAGCTCTATTGCGCGTATGTAATTATGACCGGGCTATATGGGCAGCGGAATCCTCAGCCGTCTGATCCGGCGCCGACCGGGCCAGACGGGTGAGGATTCCGAAGATGGGGATCGACTTGGGCTTCTGAGCGGTCAGAACAACCCACGTGAGGGAGGAACTGTTTCGGTATCTAGATGGCCCGAGAAGGGATGTCACTGAGCTCCAGGGCTATCCGGCTATGAAGGCGGTATTTATTATTTATTTATTTTCAAATACTGTCAATCCCTCAGAGGGATCATTACAGGGGTGGGAGTACATTCGTACATGAAATACATATAAGAAATAGTGCGAACAACAGAATTTACACTCAGTATGGAAACACAAACCTTTGCATATCTAGACAAAAGTTTTCAATGGTTACACAGAGGTAATAATTTCTAATTTATTCATTCTAACACGAATTTGTGCCCGTCTGCAGCGCTAGATAGACTTTTTTTCTTTCGCGAGTCTTGTGCTGAGGCCTAATGGACGCTGTCTAGAAGACAGCCTGCTTGAGAAGCTCACACAGCAACCTACTCAGCAAAGCAGATCTTATGTGCAAAGCAAATGCATACTTTTTCTCAATTCACTGGTGTTCATTAGTGATTCGAGTGATTTGCTTAAACTATGCTATTTCTAGCATAGCTCATTTAGTTGTCACCAAGCATGTCGATTTCGGTGCCCAATGCTTGTTACGGTTGCTGTGAAATAGTGTACTTTTTTATTGCGATTGATATGTGTAATTATGTCATTATTACTAATTATGTACTTGGTAAGCCCCCCCCCCCCCTTCTGTGATGTCGTAATGGCGCTGAGGGTACTGTAATAAATAAATAAACTGAAAGTTTCAATGCACTGCAACTTCATTTACACCATTATGCTGCACTTATCAATGTCCTTTGAGGAGTACGAGCATCATTGAAATAAAAAAGAAGTATTCTAGTATCTGTATTGCACTATCTGTATTCCCGAATACTTTTTTCTTCATATTGCAAAAGTATCTCCGAAATATCCCGTTACGGTAAAGGCAAATGTATCTCAGTATCTGTATTTTAGGCTTCCAGTCCATGTATTTCAATATCTGTATTCCGGAATACTTTTCCGCGTATCTCTGCCCAGCCCTGAGTGAAAGCATGCCAGTAGTAGAACAGGAATATAATGAATTAAATAGCATTGGATCGACTGGAGTTTAGAAAAAAAAGTTATCGAGTTCAGAATACATGACGCAATACTATTCTGGTCAGACGAAGTGAAACCGGAGTGTAGCTGAAAAAAATAATCGTTGTCGTCATTATTTACGTATTAATTTCAAAGGCGTCACATAATGGCCCGCTTTTTCATAGAGTATAGTAACTGCGTATTTTCAGAAAAAGTACAACGCCGACTTGGCGGCGACTGCTGCAACCTCGTAGTCGATGTGAGGTCGCAGCAGGGGATTGACGGCGTGCCAGGAGGCGGCCATGTCGAGGTTCGAATCCAAGTACACGGCGCCGCACAGCGCCCCGAATGCGTTGGCCAGAACTTTGGGCGGCACATTTGAGGGGTCGCCCGGGTAGTCCTGCGTAGAGGCGAAATATTTCAGCCAGTTCCACGCAGTGAAAGCCACCGGACAGCGAAGCTGCGAGCGCGCTAGTGTATGTGATTGGCCAGCGAGATCACATGGTATCGTAAATATATTCATAGTAAATTTGCGCCATAAACACGACCGCGCAGGAACTCAAGAAACACAGACATCTTAATTGTGTTCCTTGAACTTATGTTCCTGCCTGGTCGTGTTTTTGACGCCAAGTTTACTGTTCATATAGATGAACATGCACCAACTAGCCCAACAGCGAGTACGACACGGCATCGTAAATCCGCAGCTAAATTTGAAATGCGCGCGCTTACACTTTTCGAGCATCATCATCGACATAATCATCGTCATTAATACGAACATAATCATCATTTTGTCTTTATTATTTCTTTATTCACTCGCCCTCTGGTCACGTGACCTGCGTGACGCCTGCTACTATTACTATATACTGCTACTACTACTAGTATTTTACGACGACGGCGACGACGGCACAAGGTAGACTAAAACAGCTTAGCTCTAAAAGGCCCTGCGATGAAACTCGGCTAATTGGGCAGCTTATTTGGCGAGAGAAGTGGTAGGAGCCGTACAAAGGCATGAGCCGTCTACCGATACCTGCCAGGACAGGGCATGCGCGATCGCTCCGGCCTCCGCCACAACGCACTTACTGCCAAAGCCACGCAGCACCCCCCCCCCCCGTCCCTCTTTCGCCCCTTCCCCTCTCCGGAAAGACCCTTATGGGCCTTTCGCGCAATGGATGAGGGCCGGCGCGTTTCCTCTTCACTTGAGCAGCGGTCGTCGGCTGCCCTCGCATGTTTTCAGTCGCACATGGAACATATGGAGTGGATTAAGCGCGATACAACGAGGACAGAGGTAAATGAGGGACACGAACGAATATGTTTAACAGAATTCAACTCGCCGAAATGTTAGTTCTTCGACACATGGTACATACGAAACACGGTCAGTGTTATCGCCCTTGGTCTTCTACGAAATCTAACGGTGGCAGAAATGCGCCTGGAGTCTCCTATCATTGCTTTCGTAAAAGTGTTGTTCGTTGCCGAGACGTGACTGTTCAAGCTTCTGTATTAAACTTCCACTGCCAGAGGAATAACATCGCTCCGCGCGGTCGTATGTTCCATGTGCTAGTGAAAGCGCGCGAAGGCAGCCTACGATCGCGGCTCAAGCTGTGCGGAAACTTGCTGGTCGTCTTTTGTCGGGCGAAGTTTCCAGGAAGGGGGCGGGGGGGCTTTGTGCTTGTACAGCGCACGAAGCGTTGAGAATCATTGCAGAACGAAGGCGGAAAACCAGCAGCTAGCATCTGAAATGCTGAGATATGCTTTCTTTTCGCTCCCAAGAGAAGATGGCGGACGGCACTTGCGGCACTGCCGGCCGGTGGAACTCTACATCTTCAATATCCGCTGTTTAACGTCGAAAGATACGTACTCACTTCTCTTTTCAGGCGAAAGCCTTAGATGCCTCATCAAAGCGAAAATTGACCACTGGCATCCCGCGGCGTCGGCGTAAACATGAGTGATGCCAAATATCATCATCACGTTATGTCGTCACTGTGACATGATGGCGTCCATATGACGTCATATATGACGTCAAATGATGACGTCAAATCACACCGTCGCTTGTTCAAAGGAGGGACGCTCGCGGAGGCAGTGCAAAACCAGGTGAGGTGCAGAAAGCTTGCAATTCCTGCGATCCTGAAGACTAGCTGTGTAAAACCACTTTAGGTGTAGAATGCTTTCGGGGGTGGGGTATCAGATTAAGACAATCAACTGAGAACAAAAATAATCACGCCATATCCACGAAGCGAATCATGATTGAGGAGCTGGCTTGGAGAACATCGGGAAAACCCGTGAATCTTACGTACAAGTCCTCTATCATCATATGAGGACGTGACTCACGTTGTTATATATGCATATATGCACAATGTTTTATTAATTTCCATTTTTGATTATCTATATACAAAGTTTACAATTATATACACATTGATGAAGTATATATACAAGAAATATCCAAGAGCGTCTGATTCTCCATTGTCGACACTTGCAGACGCAACGCTCCTAACGTTCTTTGAATTTGAAAACTGCCCTGAAGACGCGCATGACAAAGTGACCCTAAAAATAGCTGTCCGACGCTCGCCTGGCTGTCGACCGCGTTCCGCGCTAGCCCTGTGAGAATTAATGGCCAGGCTAAAGGGAAAACACGACGCGTGTAGCGTTCCTCTTCGCTGTTCCACGACGCTTTGAATGAATGGATGCAGGTTACGGCGCGGGACTTCGCCCCAGCTTAAGAACCTAGCGAGCCAGCTCCTAAAAGACGACGATAGCTATCGCGTTCGCATCGTTTTAGGCGAATGCATAAGGGACACTGCAAGGTTTTGTTGTGTCCGTGTTTTCACGCACCCTACTTTTTTTTAACGCGAAAGTGTTTTATGTCAGGGTCCACCAAGGCTTTCATGACGTATTTCCGTCACGGAAATACGTCAGCAAAATAAACGCCATCAAATGGCAAAAAATCTAAAGAAAAAGTTCCGTTGACAGAAATGAACCCATGATCCCTCTGTCCGCGACGACGGCTGGCGGGCGTTTAGCCCACTGAGCTACTGCCAAACACATAACGGAGGCTATATGAACGCGCGTTTTATCTTGCACACTTTCCTTTCACACTGCTCTTGGATCGATTGATGCTATGAGCGTCCCCTTTATAACAGGGCGGTGACATGTGTGTCACCAGACTCAAAAAAAAAAAATTGCCCCGTTGATACGACCGTCCCATTCGGCGCGTTTCCAATAGGAGTGTAATTTCGTCAACGCTTTAACACACCGCGAGGTGTTTGGGCTTTAGCCCAAGTCTCGCTCATAGCATTCATCCATGTCGAAATATAGCTCTCCGACGCTCGCCTTGCTGTCGCTCGCCCTGTGAGCGCCCTGTGAGAATTAACGGTGAGGCTAGAGGGAAGACACGACACGCGTAGCGTTTCTGTTCGCATTCCGCGAGCGCATATCGAGTATCGGTGTTTATTATGTGCTTGTTGATGTCATATTTGCTCGGCATTCACCATATGCGGTGTCCACAAATAGGTTAAGAACTTCAGCTACCGCAGGGGTAAAATCATGATCATGGACGTTATTCATCGGTATACGGAGATGTGGCACTAGGCGTCAACGTGAGTGCGTCCACATCAAGCGGTGCTATGGTAAACAACAGTAGACATTGTACAAACTCTCGTATACCAATGCACTATAAACAATCAACTACTTCTGTGAAGACGCGTTTCACTTTCTTGTTATACCAATGCCCATGACAGAGGGATCAGCCATCTTTTTTTTTTTTTGCATGAATAATCGTTACATGTTAATGCATCCTCGTTCGGTACCTACCGCGTTCTCTACGCTGCGAACGTATTTGACGATGTCGTCGTTGAGACGGGCGCAGCCGGTGCGAAGTAGCCGGTGCCACCCGTGGCGGACGACGGCGAGGCCGAACGAATAGTTCGCGACGACGTGCGATCTTGCTTCGTCAAGCGGGCGTGGACACAGCGGCTCTATGCAGCCGTACAGCTTGGCAGCCAGGAAGTACTTCAGCATCGCGTCGCCGAGCGCGTCCATGGGCTCCATGCTGGCCGTAACTATGCGCAGGGACGCGGGCAGCGATCCGTGGGTGAACGCCATGAGAAGGAAACCCTGCAGGCATTACGTAGAGGGACGTCACAAGCTTCGAATAGTGGCATCATAAAAGCTATATTGCAGCAGATTTGCTGGTAGGCTAGTTAGTGGCGCCTGGTGACGCACAGCGCGGAGAAACGGCACGCTATCACGTAACGAGAAAATTAAGAAGACACAGGACAGAGTGCAGAGTTCTACCTGAGTCATTGAATGCTCTGGTTCTACTGACGGTTTATTTTTCGGTCAATTGCATATTTATGGGAATAGGCTGTCAATATCAGACAAGATAACTATATGTTTCTTTTTGGTATTTTATATTTTATGGGCGTCCTTAGTCAAACCTTCGCCGTCCGTTGGCTTAACGCGGGCATGTCATGAACAGCAGCGCTTGCAATGCTGCTTGTGTTCGAGCGCGGCCGTGAATGAGCATATAGTTGGCCCATAGCTTAACATAGTGTCAAATAAAGAGAAATGATACAACACAGAAATAATTCTAAAAGACTTGCAAAACATAGAAATACCTAGAAAGGCATATATAAGAAAAATAGAAAGGCTGAGGAAATGGGGCATAAGCTTCGCTCTTTCGACGGCTTTCGCGGAGTGGAGCTGGCTACATTTTTTGAAAACCTCCTCGGTTCCCATCATCATCATCATCATCATCATCTTCATCATAATCAGCCTGGATGCGCTCAGTGCAGGGCAAAGGGCTCCCCCATGCATGGAGGAATGAATACTAAGGAGAGGCCCTATCGTATTTCAATGCATAGCGAAAAGTGTGGAGGAAGTGACGTCAGATTTATGGGGCAAACAAACCGGTATGGGCCAAACAAAACAGCAGACACCCCGCGGAGTGCTCTCCGCGGTGGTTAGTTTCTGCGCAGATTTGTAGTCCCGGCGTAAACTTAGCGCGTATTGTGCGGTTCGCACGCAGTAAAATGTTGCAAGAAGACGTTTACCAGGCTGTTCGTGCGTGGCAGGCCCGAGCGATGCGTGCTGAAATTCTTCGTGGAGCGTTTTTGTGCAACAGTACAGAATACCGGTACGTGCCGTGATCAAAAACGTTCAGCCCCTGCATCATCGTATTCGAACTCACCTAGCAGTGACTTACGCGTTCTGCTGGGCGTTAGGCCTTCCCTTTCTCGTAGCCCGATTTCCCGATCTGTTGCTGGATTAGCGGTTCTTTGTTCGTGTATATGGAGTGAGCGCAGTAGCTATTCTGCGCAACGCCAACCTATAGTTGACGTAACTTCACGTCGAAAAGAGAACACCGCTGTATTGTATACGAGATCGTGCACGTAAAGTTTGTAATTCCAGTACGCGCACAACAAGCACGCAGCGAGCGCACACCGCACAATACATACATCACGTAGTCCGATAACAACAACATAAGTTTATTGCCCTTTCGTTGAACGACACAGCCTCTAAAAACGTACGATGCCTTCGGCGCATGTTATGTACGACGCGTCAGACGCCAAAAACAAAAGTTCACGTGTGTTCTGAGTTGACACAATGAGTAAGAAGCAACAGAGCGCACATCCGGGAGCTTCGCATGCAAATACCATGCATTAGTGATCAGCAATGAAGCGAACGTGTACGCACACATGAAAAGTGACACCCGGTACTGTCCGCAGTGCACGCGATTTGCACTGGGTATACGCAACAGCTGGGGCATTGCGTTGCTTTCCTAAAGAACACACACAAGGAGCAGCATGCGTGAATCAACTGCGCCGCGGCCCCACTGGCACGGCGAAGAAAAAAAAAAGGCTCGAATCGCGCATGCGCTTGCAAACGACACGACGGAAATCGCGAAATATTTCGAGGCTCCTTCGCTAGGAGGCGATGCGGGTGTTTGCGATGTGGAGGCTTCATGAATGCGACGTCAGGGCTAGAGCTGTGCACGGGCCGTATTTTCGAGCCCGAGCCCGGCCCAGGCCCGCTGACTTTGTCGAAGGCCCACCCGAGCCCGACGGCAAAGGGCTGAGAGCCCGCCCGGCCCGGCCCGTCGTACAACAACACAATCCCGGGCCCGGCCCGGCCCGGCCCGGCCCGGCTTTTTGAAGGTTCGCTGTGCACTAAGCACATCGGCTGTACACCAACAAATAATGTAATAATTATGCACGTGCATATAAAAAATACTGCGACACAACGGTAAACGTTTTACGTACCAACATGCAACAAATATTTTATTTGCATTGCATAGCTGCGACAGCGCGGCATGCACTTTTGCTATACAAGTAGACGGCCTCATGCCAGCAACAATGGAGTTCGCTCGCCAAAGCCGTCACGTGTATGGGGTATGCCCATGTAAGCATCAGCTTGCACGAAGGCGATCTACGTCGGGTCGCTGGTCGCTGTCGCGTGCATTTTCACTCATATGGGATTTGGCCTTAAATCTAACGCGAACAGTTGCGTGGCGCCGTCACTAGCTCAGGTGGTGTTACTTTTCTGTTTGTCGAAGTGCAAAAGAGGCAGTGCTTTACCTGCTCTTCTTTTGTTTAAAGTAGCGAATGGAAAGGAAAAGCGGTAAAGGGCGGTTGCGGAAAAGGCGCTGTATGCGTGCTGGAAAACAATTCCCGCTCATTCTCTATACTTCGGCCTTGAGTCGGCCTTTGCGCCGGGCCCGAGCCCGGCCCGATAAAACTCCAAGTAGCCCGAGCCCGGCCCGGGCCCGAGGTGATAATACGTCGGCCCGCCCGAGCCCGGCCCGCGGGCCGGGTCGGGCTCGGGCTTTCGGGCTACCCGGAGCCCGTGCACACCTCTAGTCAGGGCCTCTCCTTATTTTTCCTTCCTCCATGCCCCCATGTTTCGCCAATCAACGCGGTCCTGTGCTTGCTGCGGGCACGTAATCCCCGCACAGTTATTAATCATTTGCCCACCTAACAATCGAATCCCGGTCTCGGTGACCGCATTTTAGACGCAGGCGAAAATGCTCGACGCCCGTGTACTTAGCTTTAGGTGCACGCAAGGAGGTTGAAAAAAAACTTCTGGAGTGGAGGCGGCGCGCCGCCGCTGAAGCCGACGACCGCCATATTGCTCCAGGCAGAAAACGTGACGGTCAACGCTTGAGCCCGCGCGGAAGTTCCACAGATGGCGAATTTCGCCACTCTTTGGGTGACAAGCGAGTGTTTTGGATGTATCATTTTTTAGACTGCGATCCACTCGATAACCACATTTACAATTTGACGAAGATTGTCAAGCTGTACATAAAAAACGCCGGGCCTGCACGGAGTGCGCAGCACAGTCACAGCGAAAGCTGGCGGCCTTTTAGAGACCGTTCTAAACTCTCTTGGGGAAACTAATACAAGTACACTCGCCAGGTACCCACTACGCCGCAAATCATAATTTTTGTGAAGTAGGGAAGCAATCACTATGCCATTATTCGTCTTTCTGCGGATAAGCGAGGTACCCGCCGCTACACATCTGTAAGGCATTCTGTGAACTTTGTTGATGCTTCCTGTGGCTGATGACCATGAAGAATTATGGTTGGGCCTTTTGTAATGGACTTGAAGCAATTAACGATCTGGTCACTCGTTGCGCATGTAGCATTGTGTGACGCCTGGTCGTTATTTTACTCTTGTGACACGCTATATTACCCATTTAACGCGATTCCTTGCCCGACAAGACGCCCGTGAGGATGTTTTTGCAAAGGAGTTCAGGTCGCTAGCGTGGCTCTGTCGTACAATACTCGACTGCCACGCAGAGTACCCGGGATCAAATCCCATCTGAGCCTATTTATTTATTTCATTTTTTTCTTATTTCGCGCTATAGTAGTTACGGACACCGGCGGCGGCAGCGGACAACTATCCCACTGCCGTTGTGATCTGATAACAGGTTTCGCTGTAAAATCAGGCTTCACCACATTTCAAAAGATATCAACCGGAAAAAAAATTCGGCAGATCCCATGCGTTTTGGGAATCTGTTTCATGCGAAGCAGTTAGCGAGTACCTCTATGCTGTATTTTATGGTTTTGAGCCCTAGCGTTACGAGGTGGATCAACGTGTTTTTGTAAGTGTAGGAGCTGTCTCCACATCGTAGGCTTACCAGGCACGTCGACAACAATGGCGTTTAAAGGGTAACTTTATGGTGCAATGTAACGCCAGCCCTCACGTTAGAGTACATACGTCAGTATTACCGAAACTAAGTGCACATTATGGTGCAACCATGTGGATATCATACGTAACTGTCGTTAATGTATTCCTCTGGGGTCGAGCAATGTTGCAATACTTGCTGAAACTTAGGAACATAAATGTAATGTTTATTACACTGCTATAAAAGCGGAGCCAACACTGGAACCACAGACGTTAATCTGATATGACGCCGGTATCGTAGAAGTACATACGTACTGTGCATTGCTTTCTTGCAAAATTAGATAGCCAGCACCACAACCACACTTGACGTTGCACCGACATTACGCCTGCTTAGGCTGTTTTTCCAAACCAGCCTATAGACCTGACGTGCCTCTGTGGTAGAATATTTGATTGCCACGCAGAATACTTGGGTTCGATTCCTGCTGTGATCCTAATATTTATTCTTTCCATTCTTCGGGTCAACGCTGCCGATGTCGGTTTTTCTTAACGCTCTCGCATTGAAATTGCTAATGTCTGTTTTCACCGTTCCTGGGTAGATGTAAACTGTCAGTCACCTGTGGCGCATAACCATACACCGCGGCCAGTGGTAAACGGCTATGTGCCACACGTGTCTAGTGGAAAGAGTTTGACGACGTACGCGACAGGATTTTACCGTTATTCATGCCATGGTCCGACAGCCATATTCGTCAAATCCTCTTACCTTCCCATGCCGATTTTGGTCTACACCAAGTTAACTAGGCGATCATGAGAGCATCCAGGCGTAGGCGGCTAGGTAGATAGATTCGTAGATAGAAACGCTGAATGTGCCAATGGTTTGCTAAGAAACGCTTCGCATTTAAAACTCTCAGAGCGGAGTAAGAACGCGGCTGGCAAGGACTGTTATGTTAAGAAATTTGTAGACAAGCGTAAACAAGAGCTGCAGCAAACTGGTCAACTAGTCTGCTTTTGTATCTTTTCTTTTGCTGTATGTAGTTTTTAAGGGCACGTGTTTCATACGGTTAGTTTCGTGACTGTCTGCATTATGATGCATTATGAAGTTATTTTGAATTTGTTGCTTTATCGATTCACGTATAAACCACACTGTATATGCTTCTTTTTTCTTTTGAAATTGTATAAAAGCCGGGGATGAATAAAGTTTTATGTACCACTTATTTACTCCACCATGTGCTTCATTTCGGGAATGCTGGGAGCGAATTCTACGTGTTATAAGGCACGCTTCAGCCCATGTATTATGGCGTAAAAAACTGCCTTCTTCAATCTTGCAGGACAAAAACAAATTCGGCCAAATAAGTGACACTAATTATCCAGTCCTCATGCTGAAATGCCCCCTCGGAAGCTCACAATTACGCTGGCCGCCCTCAAGCTGCGCTGCCTCTTGCCTGGAGCAACATGGCTGCCAACCGGTTTCCCAGGCTTCACCCGCTCGCGTGGGCGCGCATAGGGGACCTCAAATCCAGAAGTTTTTTTTTTTTTAAATCTCCTTGGGTGCACGTTAAGGAACACCGGGTGGTCTAAATTTCCGGAGCCCTACACTGCGGCGTCTCTAATCATCATATCGTGGTTTTAGGACGTTAAACCCCAAGAATTATTATTAACTTTCTATCTCACCCTCGCTCGCTTGCATTCTCTTGGAATCCAGTCTGTTACTCTTAATTAATGACCAGCGGTTATCTTGCCTACGCGCTACACGCCCTTCCCGTGCCCATTTCTTCTTCTTGATTTCGACTAAGGTATGTCCTTGACATTCGTTGGGGCCCATAGAGACTCCCACAAGTGACGCCGTGGCGGCACCATTACGTCCGCGTGAACCCTTACCTTGTCTCGGAAGTTGTATCCGACGAGCTGCTCAACTTGCTCGTATGGCTGGGCCGCCTGCAGTAGCTCCGGGTCACGAGCATCCCACTGCTCGCGAGGAACGGGACGCGTCCACTCGAAGAAGCCAGCAACTACCTTGGACGTTTTCATTACGCAGGGATCGTTTGACGCGTGTCGCCGAGAATCGAATAGACGGCTGCGCGAGAACCGACTGCGGATAAGCGACGAAGATGAAGTTGATACGAGGCGCGGAATCCCCTGCATTGTGTATGAGCCATACACAGAAGACAACAACAAAAAAAAAAGAGATTGGAGGAAGATATGATGTAGATGTAGATGTAGATCCTGTACTGCTGGCTTCTGATTGATGGAAGAAATAGTAGAAGAAGACGTTTATATTAAGCATTCTGAAATTAATTAAAAATGTATCAAAATGTAACATATCCTTCCCAATTCGTTCTGCTTATATGCAGGGAGCTGTCTGGTCTGCTCGAGATTGCATAATTTCGTTAATATATTAACTAGTATTTCTTTTCTTTCTTTTTTCTTTCCATTCCTTATTTAATTTCTTTTTTTTATTAGGGTAAGGCGGGGCAAAACACGACAAAAATGTGAAAATAGTGAATATCTTTCTTTATTTCACTCGTTACCATAAAACGTCAACACAGGAACTATCTTTGGGGTACAAGGTATGTGCTACATAAATATGGCCATGCTACGACTGTTCGAAATATTATTTTAAAAGAAACAAAAAATGCACCACATGTCTCACTTTGTCCCAACCTGTGGGGCAAAACGAGACGCTGCGTGAGGCAACACGAGAGAGCGTGAAAAAATTTTATCCTTGGAGTTCTTGCAGTACAAGCACTTCAAATTCACTCCGTGGGCCGCCACGCAGTCTTGATGTGCCCAGTCATTGCACTCCACGCATTGAATCCACACAGAACCCGGCGCTGTGCTGCTCCGAAACTCCTGAAAAGCATTCAGTGCTTTTTTCATGTCGTTTTCCTCCCAGGAAACTCTAGATTATATTCTCTTGTACGTCCGCACCATCCTTAAGAAAAAGATGTCATATATAACGAGCGTAAATAATTCAATGCCTTTTTGCCGCGTTTTGCCCCTCTCACATGCCCGAATTCAAAAAAATTTCCCCTTTGGCGCACGGCACCAAATGAACTACTCTTTTGATGGTATGCAGCTAGTAGTATAAAGTAACAACATAAATAATTACATTGTTGTACTGATGCCGGAGTAGCTTCATGCACGGATCCGAAAATTTGGCCGAGCAGAATTTCGCTCCTTTTTGGCGGGTCACGAACACGCTGAGATCAGCCGCGCAATTTTTCCCGCGCGAGCTCTGTGAGCAATCATCAACATTACCACATAAAATGTCGAAACTTACCGGCACCTATCGCTGATATAGAGAAACAAAGAAAAGGTACTTTTTGTATTAGCTATAGATGGTGGCAAAGTCAAAATGTCGTGTTTTGCCCCGTGTCTCATTTTGCCCTGCCTTACCCTAATACGCATTCTTGAATTTGCCATCGACATTTTACGCTAAGCAGTCTTGGCCAATTTCCTGAGTGGGTATATGCCGTGGTATTGAGGAAAAAACAAACACAAAAACCTTAATGACATATTAGGCGTGCCTTTGACACAGTTAGCCACATGCGTGTTTTGTACGGAATATATATTCTAGGAATCAAGAAACGCCTGCTTCAATGGATTTCAGATTTTCTCGCTTGTCGAACTGTGTTCATGGCGACAAACACGGGCAGCAGAACACCACGAGAACTCAAAGCAGGGTTGCGCCTCAAGGAGGCTTGTTAAGCCCCATACTGTTTAATATAGTAATGCACAAAGTGCCCACTCTTTTACCATCGTCAGTCCGTATTTCTGTGCACGCAGATGATATCTGCCTGTGGTCGCCAGGGTATGATTGTAGGGAAGTACAGGATCTGCTTCAGGAAGGCACAGATATAACTGTGCGCTTTCTGACAGAATGCGTCATGAACGTTTCAGCAGAGAAATCTGCGGTATTACTTTTTACCAGGAGAAGTCTCGACCAGCTCAGTCTCTCGGTCTACCAGACTGTTGTGCCTGTTGTGCGGAAGCATTGTTTCCTTGGTGTAACATTGAACTGAATGCCAGCGTGGGGAGCTCATATCTCCAACGTTGAAGAGGGCGTTAATCGGACATTGAATGTTCTCCGATTTATTACAGGAACTCAGTAGGGTGGCACAACATAATCACTTCTGAAGATTCATAACGCTTTCCTACGACAAGCCATCGCATATGCATTACCTGCTATGCAAAGCATATCTGGGACATATGAACGTAGCCTAAACAACGTCATAGCCCGCAGTCTTCTTATTTGTCTGGGTTTACCGTGCTCAACTCACAGCGGCCTCATAATCGCAGAAGCTAAAGAACCGCCCATTTAAGTTCTTCGCATTCAAGAGGTGTGCCGCCACTTCCTCCGCTTATCGTAAATACCTTATGCCCACGTCCGCTTCGTGAAAAAGTTATTCAAAGAAATGGGCGAATTGGTGACACCTTGCGAGGTTATGAAGCGACACTTCACCAAGAACAATATTTCTTGCGCACAGATATCAACACTCCTCCAAAGCAGCTCGTATCGCCTTCAGTCACATTGGACATCAAAGGAATAGAAAACAAATCTGCGATACGCTACCTTGAAGAAAACTTTCTCACGCTTCAGCAAATATATACTTATCAAGACCGTTACACATTTGTTTTCATGGACGGATCCACAAAAGATGAAAGCGCCACTGCGGATTTCCACATACCGGCAGATAAAAGAAAAGAGATTGCCGACTTTCTCGAAGGACATCGTCTATAGTAGTGGAGCTTGTTGCAGTATTACAAGCTTCAAAATTTACTGTTGAAAGCGAGCAAAGTCGCAACTGCATAGTATATTTTGAATCGAAAGGAGCACTGCAAATGATTAAGGAATTTCCTTTTCACATAGATGATAGCATCATATGTGAAATCCTGAAAAGAATGACCATCGCTTCTCTGGCGGGTCACGAGATCCGTTTTCAACGGCTACCAAGCCACGTAGGAGTATTAGGAAACGAGTTTGCTGACAAATTAGCCACTGCAGCGCACAAAAAATGTCACTTGACCCCAGTGACCTTTCCCTACACAGAAAGCAAGAATGCTCTTGCCCAACTACGCCACAAACTGTGCAAGTACGCTTGATTTGATGACCATACAATGTCTTCGCTCTTGTATCAAGTAGATCCGTTTCTACGTCATCCACTAGCAATTATTTAGACTATGTCCTCCTGGCGTAATGATCTTGGTCCTTGGAGAGGTTACTTAACATAACGTAGGCTAAAACTGGGAGTCATTTAAAAAAGTTACACCATCTCCCACTGAAGGGAACCATGAGGGGATGCGAAGCAGCATTGGGGGCGCACTCAAGGAGCAGCGCTATGTGTGTGTGCCCTTCCTAAATGCTCCGTCTTTTTTGTGCTGGTAAATCTATCTTAACCAAGTTTCCGTTACGTTCGCTCGGCGTTTCCCTTAGTGTGCGAGGTTTGTATTTAGTGTTTGTGTTATCATTACGTTGTGTTTGTGCGTTGCTCTCTTTAGCGACGAGTGAACGAGTGGCGCCGACGTTGACGTTACAACTCATCTTAACGGGAGCGAAGCGAGAATGACGGAAGTCGACCGAGCGCACGCGCTTATATACACATAAAATGGGGGAGGGAGAGGAGAGAGTGGGTTACAGGCTGTATTTGGCTGCGGGGCGGCTGCATCACTTGGGAGGAGAGGCTGCGCCGCGGCTGCAGTGCGGTGGAGGAGAGGAAAGAAGACAACCGAACACCTGCGTAAAGGGGGAAAAGTGGGAGAGAGAATAGGCGCAAACGCAGTGGAGCGCAGACGCCACCACCATACACAGCCCCGAGCAAAAGCTGCTTCGGATCTAAAAATAGCTCTTCATTCTAAATGACACTTTAACCTCTAGTAGCACATAAAAATTTTCAGACTGTATGACACGTTCGACTCTTGGCCGATCATCCTGAGCGGGTTGGTGCCAATCATCCCAGGAGCATCATCATCATCAAGGAGGAGAGGTAAACCAACGAAAAAGTCGCACGGTCTCCTAAGCATTTGTTTGGTTGGTTCATTCCTCATATGATTGGCGCAACCCACGCCTTGGTTGTCTTGGTTCGAAAATCAAGTAGCTTGATGAAAGAATAGGCTTTGAAGTATAGTTTATCCGTGACTCACTAATAATATCAAGAAATAAATTTCAGAAAAAAAACCCTAAAACATACATAAAAATGAACCACTGTGATCACATAAGGAAACGTTCGAAAAAGAAACTGAATTTAGTTACTCTTCGCATCCAATTCTGTTTGTCTACCGTAAGGAAATTGCCCAAGACCACTCGAAGACGAAAGCCCTCTTCTTCCTATTTTTATTCTCAGACGAAAGCTTTCTACAACCAACGTGGTTTCGCAGTGCCTCCGGTGAAAATCCAGAAATCCTAATTGTTGTTTCTGCCCGTGTGTTTCTATCTTAATTTTTAGTAGATCAGTGGTGAGTAGTGGGATTTGCCCACTTGCTCTCAACTCAAGCCTTCGGGATCGGAGGCATTGGAAGATTTCTGCACCTCACGTGGTTTTGCAGTGCATCCGGGATCGGCCCACCTTTGACCAAGGGACGATGTGATGCCATGGCGTCTCCATGGGATGTCGCGGTATGTGAAGTCATAAACGTCATAAACTTTGGCGGTCTACGACGTCACGATGACGTCATCACATGATTTTCGCATCACTCGTGTTGACGCTGATGCCGCCGACGTTCCCTTTTGGCTTTAAAAAGAACTTAGAAAATTCACAGCATATCCACGGGTGAATGATGAAGAGCTTGAGCGAAGCTCCTGAAGCAATCATGGTTACACCGTGAAATCTTCAGTGGTTTCGCCCAGCAGTAATCAAAGCGATAGCCCAGTTCATCAAAGACGGGACGAACACTGTATATATTTATACAAGAAATTTTATTAATCGTAAGTGGTAGCTAGACGTGGCTTCCGTTCCCCCTTCATTATAACGGCTTTATGGTCGGTGAAGTGGTGGATCGGTGATGGGTCGTAGTGGGATGTTTGGAAAGACGAAGTAGTGGGCAGTTTGCAAAGGATCGGTGATGGGTTGGAGTATACTGCCGGTTACGCCTTACGCCGGACAAGGTTAGACTAAGAGGAGCTTCGCCCCTAAAACACAGGGCAGGAGACACAGTTCATAGGTGAACATGAACAACGTGGTTAAACCAGCGAAGCTCAAACGTACGACCCTGCTGTTTATCACTGGGTTAATCCCGATGGCTCACTATAGTCTTTCTCAGTAATTTGATACGTCCATCCAGAAATCCTAATTGTTTTTTCTGCCCGTGTGTTTCTATCTTAATTTTTAGTAGATCAGTGGTGAGTAGTGGGATTTGCCCACTTGCTTGGGCGCTTACGTTTTTGCCTGCGAATGATTTCTTCATTCTCAGTGGACCAGGGGTGAGTGGTGGGGCTTGTCTAATTTCTGTGGCACATAGGCGCCAGGACGGAGGAATTTTGGTTGCACCTAGTCATTTAGAGCTTCGGTATAGAAACTCCTGCGCGTGAGCATAAAATATTCCCATTGAAAAAGGCAGGAGTGGTGTGGAGGCTGGCCCTCTGCCAATCCCGCCGCACAGCATCGCGGGGAAGCGAGTTCTGACGCGACGATTTCTGCAGGGGTGCAACGACTTCGGTTGCGTCCGACAAGAATTCACACTACATCGATCGTTGCTGCAGTCGACACAACTGGCGGACACTTTACCGGCTCGAGTGGCTGGCATTCGAGCGAGCAGCCCTCGGGCGGGCACGGGATCGCTCCTCTGGCCCCGGACCATCAACCGCCACTTCGCAGGACAGCGTGGGCGCTCACACCAACTCCATCGGCGGTGGGTCACGTTCGGACGACGGTACGACGCAAACCGTCTTCCAGGATTAGAACCCACAACGCCTTCCATACACAACAACGAATTGGTCCGTGTCACATAGGACAGCCCTGACTTCATCGTCACTGGTCTGGTGGTAGTAGATAGGTAAAAGTGACATATATACCCGCGCATACAGCGGGTAATTATGTTGGCACAGTATAATGAAGGCCAGGGCAGTATAGCCTATCGCTGCCAAAGTACACTCGACGAACGGTGACTCGATGGCCTAGGTTGGCTTGCTATTGGTCTGGGGACAACGCGTGCAATAGGAGTTTTCTCACTGCGCAGATGGCAATCGTCCAAAGGTGTAATTCTTGATGGTAGTCGTCTTTGCACTGCCCTTCTAACGTATTGCAATGGACGCATCAACGCCTAAGGTTCATCACACATACATAAGAAACTGCGTCATGCATAATCTGACACGCGAGCGTAGGCAATTACGGAAGTAATTGGTAAGGAAAGGTAAACGCCTGGTCAATATCGAAAAATTTGATCCCGTTGTAGTATCTCTTTTCTCATTTTCGCAAGTGAATCGTTTAAGAAAGCAAAGAGGCAGAGCATGCCTGTGGGGTTGAGATTGATGGAAGGAACTGAAAAAAAAAAAGAGGGTGATCTTATTTTTAGGTCTGGCGGTCCCATGCCGCCAATTTCCCACAGGGTGGGTGCCCTCCCAAGCGACTTTAAACTTCGTTCTGCCGAGCACCAGGCCGGAAGTGCGCTTGTCCCTATTTTACCGGTAGGTACCCGGCGGCAGCAAATCTCTGCCTCCCACAGCAGCGGCGGATGCTCAACTATTTCACCAAGGCTGTGGTGGTTTAAGGTGCGCCCAGGGGCCTTTACAGAACCTTATGGGGCCACCATTCGAGATGAGTACCCATTAACAACCGAGCGCCAGGTAGGTGTACTCCTCTACCCCTTCAGAAAAACCGGTGGGTTCCCGGTCGGCACTGGGAATCGAACCCGGTACCTCCCGCATTGGAAGCGGACGCTCAACCATGAAGCCACCGCTGCAGTAATAAGCTATAATTTTTAATTCTAGAAATAAGAAACCTGATACTCAATTAAATTTGCAGTATAAATCCCAGGCAGTCGAAATTGTTAATTCAATTAAAACGCTAGGAGTTTATTTTACTCAGCACATGCAATGGAATGACCATATAAACAGTATTTTATTAAAGGCATCCAAAGCGGTTGGTGATAGTTTGGCGTCATAAATCTGTTTTACCTTTAAAAGCAAAACTTGCTATATACAATGCTTTATTTCTTTCACATCTAAACTACTGCATGTTAGTGTGGGGCACGACGACTAAAACAAATTTACGGAAGATTTCACCCCTACATAACAAAATCCTTCGCCTAATTTACAACCTTCCTTACAGACATACAACGCAACATTTGTTCAATGTACACGAAATCATGAATGTTTTCAACCTCTACAGTTACAGGCTTTTACGCAACTATAAGATCGAACAAAACAGACGTCTATCAACTATTACAGAGTTAGCTTCCATGATGCGTTATGAACCAAAATACCCCCCCCCCCCCCGTCATCAACCACACTGGATCCTTCCTCGTACTAGGACTGATTATGGACAACAAAAAATTACCTATCAGCTACCGTTACATTTAAGCGGACTACATTCCTCAGGTATTGACATAGCAGACATCACCTTTTCTCAACTACGCCAATATCTCATTAACTCATTTGACATTGAAAACTTCTTGAAATAACGTGCCTAAATAAAAATGAGGAAATAACCAACACTGTTACCGCGTAAATTTTGTGTTTAGTGTATATGTAGTTTATGTACTGACGTCTGATCTATGTTTGTAGGTATATATGTTTATTGCATTGTGTTTCTTTTTCTTTCTGCCAGCACCGCAGCCTGCTGTTTCGAATTTCTGTTATTGCTGGATTCTAGAATGTTCTGTATACCCTCGTCAGATCTTGTGTTCTGTTGCCGCCACCGCCTCTGTCTGATGTATAGGGGGGTGAGAACGTAGTCAAGCGGACAGTCGCTTTTATTCTCACCCCCTCCATCAACTTTGTATTGGTGGAAATAAACGTTATTATTATTATTAACGCGATAGCGTTAAAGAGCTCGTATCGCAGAAATTCCGCCGTCGGTGTCGGGGCCGTTGGTTGTGAGCGAAAAATCATCATCTTGTCCGTGACCGAAAAATCGAAAAAGCTGCAAATAAAATAAATAATAAAAATTTTGGGTCCGAGTGAGAATCGAACCCAGGCCGTCTACGTGGCAAGCAGGTGTTCTACCACACAGCCACGCCTCTGCTTGGAGCTGCACTGAAAGTAACTTTCATGCTTCCCAAAAATACGCGTCCTGTATACAGGTGTCACAGTACGACATGTAATATCGCAGTAATATTGCGTGGTACAAGCGTACATTGCCATCGGGCGTCACACCCTGTCAATGTCATAACGACTTCGTGGTTTAAAGAGAGCCACCCATTACAAAAGGCACACCCATTACTGCGCGTATTCCCTTAAGACTACGTAGTGGGTGCATCGCAACTTCGAAAAAGTTTCTCGCGCATAATTGCTCCTGGTTTAAAGCATGCTACCCATTTCATAAGGCACACACCTTAGTGGTGGTGGAAAACATTTATTACGCTATATACAGCGAGAGGTGTGTACGGGGTGAGCCCGATGGGCCCGCCCTTCACAAACACTAGGAGGGATCCCTTAGTGCGCGCATTTTGTTAAACACTCATGGTGTTCGAAGTGCGCACTAATGGCAGGATATCGCTATCGCGTTCAACTCTGAAAGGCGAAGCTTAAGCGTCCCCCAATTTTTATTATTATTATTATATTATTATTATTATTATTATTATTATTATTATTATTATTATTATTATTATTATTATTATTATTATTATTATTATTATTATTATTATTATTATTATTATTATAGTAACTTCGAGCCCTTCCGGGCGTGAACTGCTAGCGGGCCGCTGCCACGTAGGGAACGATTCAGAATGGACGAAAAAATAATCACAGCCAGTTCTACCCCAAGTGAAAGCAGTACGAACTGCGGAGTATTGATTCGCCTGTGTTTCCCTTGTGTTTATCTTGTGTTTTTCTGCTATTTTCTGATCCTTTCTTGTGATTATCTGACGCATTTAGCTATTATATATTTTACGTTCTATCGTCTTCTTTCTTATGTTTTTCTTCTATAGTTTGCTGTTCCGAACATTGTGCGTCTATGTTCGGGCGCTAGCGTTTCGCTGCCGCTTCGGTCGCTCGGACAGGCGAATTAGCCCTATACGGCGACGCTGGCTTTCCAAGTGCGCAGCCTGCTCGGCTTAAGTGTATCAAACGTCCAACGTTGGCGACACATGAGACGGCGTGACACCAACGCGAGGCATCAGACCCCGACAGGACGGTCCAATAAACTACTCCGCAGTTAAAACTTTATTGCGATTCATTAGGGCCCGCGTTAGCACACAGCTGACCGCTCTCACGTAGAAAGCCCGAGCCCCTCCGCCACGTCGCAGGCCCGTTGGACAGCCCTTAAGCTGAGACGTGGCTCTTTTTTAAGTACGGAGCACTATAGGGGCCCAGCTTGTCGCCCATCCATGGATCTCATGCGGCGGGATCACGCTCACAGTAAAGTGCTCAACACAGACCATAACAAGGCTAGCAATGCTGAAAACCGAGTTAAAATAAAAAACAGTCTAAAATAATATAATTAACAGAAATAACCAAGAAGTAGTCGCAATAATTAACTGGAAATCGCTAAAAACGTTTTTGAAACATGCCGCTGGCTCCGGCACCGCGCAAGAGAGGGCGCGACCGCCTCGCAGAGCGGTCGATTTCTCCTCTCACCGGCTTTCTACGGCGCTACATCTGAAGCGGCAAACAAACTGACGGGACTCGCTTCACACGACACGTATGTCAAAGGTCGCTACAAGCAAGTAGTCGATTAAGCGCAGTAAAACGTAGCGCGTGTCGCACACCGAGTTTGCGAATCTCCCTAATAATATTCTACTCGTGCTGGAGAAACCCTACACGCTTACCTCAAACATTGGCGTCATCGACGCTTTGGTAAACGGAGCAGTGGGAACTCTTGCAACGGATATTGCTGGGTACCAGTACGCACTTGCTGGGTACCAGTGCTGGGTACCAGTGCGCACAGGTTTCACAGTAGCGGAGCTGCCATACGCTTTTTTTGGTTAACTGAATGAAACTTCACATATTGAAATTGTTAAGAGCGGATTGGACAGGGAGTAACACACACACAAGTGCTTGCGTGTGCGTTACTCCCTATGCCGTCCTCGTCGATTCAGTTCCGCGCTTTACAATAAGAATATGTAGCACCAACAAGTCCAATTAACCACCGTTGCCAAAAAAATTAGGAATCGTCTTCATTTCTTTCTGCAGATTCCAAATATCTAATTAGATTTTTAGTAGCTGCATTGGAACAAAAGATATGCAATTTCTAAAACCATATTTCTTACGCTGCTTTACGGCAACTTGGCTTTGGCAAACACAGAAACAAAGTTCGTATGTGGCAAGACTGCCAGGGAGCTGTTCTAGCCGGTAATGCTAATCTGATGCTTTTCAACGAACTTTGAATGCAAAATAAGCCGACGCATATATGATTGAAAGTTCTTTGCTGCATGCCACAAACACCGGCGTTTGGGGTATAATTCTCGATTGGTCATCGAGAATTATACCACAAACGACGGTGTTTGCACGCCCTGTCTCTTTAACATGAACACTTACCAACTACCTCAGATCTCTGTAATCTGGAGAATTAAAATCTGGCGAACAAAATTATAAAAAAATGTGTGGCAAGATTGCCTTTGTGGCAATCTTGCCCAAAACTTCGTTTTTATGTTCGACAAAGCAAAGTTGCCAAAAATTCCCGTAAGAAATATGCTTTAATATGTGTTAGAAATTGCATACATTTTATTTAATGCAGGTATTAAAAATCTACTTAGAGATTTCGAATCTGCAGGAAAAACTGAATAAGTGTGTTAAATTTGATGCCATTCACCTAATTATTAGAAATACATTTTTAAGACCCCCGTCTACCCTTAACTGTCCAGCGAGGTTTGGGCTGCCTAGAACCTCATCCCAGCGTGAGGAAGTGTTGGTTTAATCGCCGCGTAACGCGGCACACCGCCAGAGCATGTGATCAAGGTTCGCTACGTCGTCACGTAGTGCACATGTATTTGTTGTCTGAATTTCGGTGTAAATCTTATGAAGGAGTAGGGGGTTTGGGCATACCTCGGCCTGTAGAAGCCTTAGTATTAAAGCCTGAAGTCTATTGAGTTTACAGCGTGGAAGGGGGTGGATCCTCCTACAAGGAGGTCGATGCCAAGAAAGAAAAGAACCAAATGTTGCCGAGCACGATATTCTGCGGCGATTTCGAAAGTGCGCAAAGAAACAGAAAAAAACATGGTTGATTCCTCCTTCATAGGAATTGGTATAACACGAAAGTGAAAGGGGTCCTTACAGTTGTGGTTGAATATTTTTTTGTAAATTGATCTCCGAGAGCTTGCACAATGTCTATTTGCTGGATTTAATTTATGTAAATTTTGATGAATATACGACTAAAATTATTAGGATGTCCACGCGTCCGCGTGAGTCTATGACGTGAGAGGAATGGTTGTGATGAAATGAAGATAGAGAGAGAGAAAGGTTAAGTGAAAATTTAAGTGAAAGGCAGGGAGGTTAACCAGAAGGTTTTCGGTTTGCTACCCCGCACTGGGGAAGGGGTAGGGAGGATAGGAAGGTAAGGAAGGAAAAAAAAGTGTAAAAAATTAAAGACAAAAAACGGAAACACACTCAAGCACGAGAGCATCATAGTCTATGCTGAAATGAAAAGAAATGAAGAAGTCACACGGTACCTTACGCATTTGCCTAAGAAGACTCGAAGGCGAAAGTCAACTTCATTTCTTTGTTCTCAGTCGATTGTGTTGTCGATCCGCACTAGAAGTGCTATGCGCACTAGGACGGACGCATTCTGGTTTCGCCTAGCTAATACCGCTTTTCTGTAAAAATGTGCGCCTTAGCGCAATAAGATCTAGCTGAAGGAATCAGGAGTGGTGTGGAGGCTGGCCCCCTGCAGGTCCTGTCGCACAGCATCGCGGGGAAGCGAGTGCTGACGCGACGATTTCTGCAGGAGTGCAACGACCCCGGTTGCGTCCGGCCAGAGTTCATAGTACATCGATCGTTGCTGCAGTCGACACAACTGGCGGACACTTTACCGGCTCGAGTGGCTGGCATTGGAGTGAGCAGCCCTCGGGCGGGCACGGGATCGCTCCTCTGGCCCCGAACCATCGACCGCCACTTCGCAGGACAGCGTGGGCGCTCACACCAACTCCATCGGCGGTGGGTCACGTTCGGAACACGGTTCGACGCAACCGTGTTCCAGAATTTGAACCCACAACGCCTTCCATACTCAACAACGAATTGGTCCGTACCATGTAGGGCAGTTCTGACTTCATCGTCACTGGTCTGGTGGTAGTAGTGAGATAAAAGTGAGATAAAAGTAGTGAGATGTGCCCGCACATAAAGGGGTTGTCAAAACGTTTATTAGCGGGCACTCGGCGACGGCGACTGTCAAAGCGGGGCCGACTCTCTGCACGAGGGGCGTGCTCTCAGAGAATAGGACAACCCACTTGGAGGCGCTCAGAGGACGACCCATTACTGAGTAGGAACGCTTCGCTACAATTACCCCGGGTACGAAAAGGGAGCCGCCTGGCGCCCTAGCAGCTTTTCACTATGAGCGGGTCATGGTAGGGCTTCAGGCGCGCCACGTTGACAATGTCGCGCCCTCGACGGCGCATGTCCGAAGATGGGTCGATGGGTTCGATCAGGTAGTTGACCGGGAATGTGCGTTCGATGACACGGTAGGGGCCTTCGTATTTGGGCAGTAGTTTGGAAGAGAGGCCAGTTGCAGTGCTAGGGACCAAGAGCCATACGAGCGCTCCAGGAATGAACGTGGGCGTAGAACTGGTGGTGTCCCCGCGAATGCTTTTCTACCGCTCTTTTTGCTATGCGTATGTAAAGGCCTTGGAGAGCTCGCGACACTCCTCAGCAAGTCTGGCTGTGGCAGAAATAAGCCCACATTCAGATCAATCCGCCTTGTAGGGAAGGATTGTGTCGATTGTGTGCGACGGGTGCCTGCCATACAATAAGAAAAAGGGTGAGAAGCCAGTAGTGCTCTGAGGGGCGGTATTGTAGGCGTACGTAACGAAGAGCAGAATGGCATCCCAATTTGTGTGATCGGCGGCGACGTACATCGAGAGCATGTCGCCCAGCGTGCGGTTGAAGCGTTCGGTGAGGCCATTCGTCTGCGGGTGGTAAGCAGCAATTTTGCGGTGAACAACTTTGCACTCTTTGAGAATGGCTTCGATGACTTCCGACAAGAAGACACGGCCTCGATCACTGAGCAACTCCTGGGGTGGACCGTGACGCAGCATGAATCGGTGGAGCAGGAAGGAGGCTACATCGCGCGCTGTAGCCACAGGGAGGGCGGCCGTTTCAGCGTATCGCGTGAGGTGGTCCACAGCGACGATGGCCCAGCGGTTACCAGCCGACGTTGGAGGAAGTGGTCCATACAAGTCTATGCCAACGCACCCAAACGGCCGGTCAGGGCAAGGTAGAGGTTGCATACCTGTCGGCGACAGGTGCGTTGAAGTTTTGCGGCGCTGACAATCGATGCAAGAGCGACCGAACTTCTGCACGTAGCGGTGCATCCCTCGTCAAAAGTACCGTTGGCGAATGCGGCGGTAAGTTTTCCATACCCCAGAGTGTGCACACTTCGGATAACAGTGGAACGACTCGCATATGTCAGAAAGCAGACTTCGGGGTATTACTAGTTGCCACTGGCGGCCGTCGCCGTTGTAATTGCGTCGGTGGAGCAGGTCGTCGCGAACGGCGAAATGGGAGGCTTGACGACGCAACGCGCGAGTGGATGGTGTGGCCGATGGATCAGTCAGGAAGTCTATTAGTGAGGCAATCCATTTATCATTGCGCTGTTCAGTAGCGATGGTGTGAATGTTGATGGAATAAACGACAAAGTGAGACGCTGAGCTGTAGGCATTGTCTTCAGGCAAGGGAGAGCGCGACAGGGCGTCGGCGTCAGCATGCTGGCGTCCGTTGCTGTACAGCACGCGGATGACGTAGTCTTCCAGGCGAAGTGCACAACAGGCGAGACGGCCTGACGGATCCTTCAATGACGACAACCAGCACAGTGCATGATGGTCGGTGACGACATCAAATGGGCGACCATACAAATAAGGTCGGAACTTCGTAAGGGCCCAAATGATTGCCAGGCATTTTTTCTCCGTGACGGTGTAGTTGGTCTCGGCTTCAGTAAGCGTGCGACTTGCATATGCGACGTCATATTCCGGGAACCCAGGTTTGCGCTGCGCAAGGACAGCACCGAGGCCAACGCCGCTGGCGTCCGTGTGTACCTCTGTAGGGGCCGTAGGGTCGTGGTGGCGTAGAATGGGTGAAGACGTCAACAAACGACGGAGCTTTGCGAAAGCGTCATCGCACTCTGACGACCACGAATTGAGGGGCCCGTTGCTGCCAAGGGGCTTCGTCAGCGGCGATATGATAGTCGCGAAGGTTCAGATGAAGCACCAAAAGTAGGAGCATAGTCCTACGAAAGTGCGCAGTTCTTTGACGGACGTAAGTTTGGGGAACTCTGTCATGGCCCAAAAATTGGCGGGATCGGGGAGGATGCCGTCCTTGGACACGACGTATCCTAGTATCGCCAGCTGCCGTGCTGCAAAACGGCACTTCTTTAGATTCAGTTGTAGCCCGGCGTCGCTCAAACGCGTCAAAACCTGCCACAGGCGTTCAAGGTGCGTTGAGAAGTCCGGGGCGAAAACGACGACGTCGTCGAGGTAGCACAGGCACGTGTGCCATTTCAAGTTGCGCAGAACGGTATCCATCATGCGCTCAAAGGTCGCGGGCGCATTGCACAGCCCAAACGGCATGACGTTGAATTCATACAAGCCGTCGGGTGTGACAAACGCTGTATTCGGTCGAGCGTCATCAGCCATGGGGACTTGCCAGTACCCTGAGCGCAAATCGAGCGATGAAAAGAAAGCTGCTCCTTGCAGGCTGTCAATGGTGTCGTCTATTCGAGGTAGGGGATAAACGTCCTTTCTGGTGATCTCATTGAGTCGTCGGTAGTCCACGCAGAACCGCACAGAGCCGTTCTTCGCAACAAGAACGACAGGAGACGCCCACGGGCTGTTTGAGGGTCGAATAACATCGCGGCGAAGCATGTCTTCGACTTGCTCGGTAATTACACGACGCTCTGTTGGCGACACGCGATATGGACGTTGCCGCAGTGGTGGTTGGGCGCCAGTGTCGATGCGATGCGTGACAGAAGACGTGCGGCCGAGAGAAGTTTGCGCGACATCGAACGAAGAACCAAATTCTTCCAACAGGCATAGAAGCTGCGAACGCTCGACCGACGTAAGGTTGACAGCAATCGAGGAACCAAATACATCAGCGGGTGACGAATCAGATGTGGAAACAGCACTGAGCGAACGGGAGCTGGCGCAGTGCGTGTCACCCGGTGCGTCCATAACTTGTGTGTCTTGGAGGGCTTCCGCTCTGCCGAGACATTCCCCTCGCACCAACCTAACAATGTACGGGGATGGGTTCGTAACAAAAATATCGGTGTCTCTCTGAATGACTGGCACGGTCGCAAATGGCACCAGCAAGCCTTTCCTAGTAAAAACGCGGTCAGATGGAGAAAGGAGCGCAACGGCGTCGGCGAGACCAGTGCAATAGACTGACACAGCCGTCGACGAGTTTGCAGGAACTGTGGTGTCGTCTTTGACGATTACCTTGGTCGCAGCCGGTGGACTGTCCACCGGTGTCAGATCTGCGAATGCTGAGAGTTCTACTTCGGCTGGTGCGCAACGAATTACGGCGGCGTGACGGGCGAGAAAATCCCATCTCAGGATGACGTCGTGAGAGCATGAAGAAATAATGGTGAATTCGGCGGCGTACAGAGCGTCCTGAATGATGACACGGGCTGTGCACACCGCTGTCGGGTGAATACTTTGGGAGCTGGCTGTACGGAGGGAGAGCCCGGAAAGTGGCGTCGTCACTTTTCGTAGTAGTCGGCTAAATTTAGCGTACATAACGGATACGGCAGCTCCAGTGTCTGCAAGGGCCGATGTGTGCACACCGTCTACAAATACGTCTACTATGTTTGACGGGTTTTGCTGAGGGCTTTGGCAGTTCGATAGCGTCGCAGCCCTTGCCTCTTGGACTGCGACGGCTAGTTTTCCTGGTCTCGTGCGACCGGACGAGGCCGCATCGGTGATAGTGAGCGGCGTCGTGGGGACGGTGAACATCGGGTAGATGGACCTGGGCGTGACGTCGGTGACATAGGTGGCGGGGGGTCGTAATACGGACGGCTGGACTGGTTGGTGACGGCTGATCCGACTCGAGGCGGCTGTATGATATTGCAATAGCGGGCCACGTGACCGGCGCAACCGCACGCAAAGCAGATCGGGCGGTTGTCGGAAGTGCGCCATCGGTTTGCCGGGCTAGGTCCTATCCACGTCGCAGGACGGGAGGGGCGGGGCGGCTGCTGATATGACGACTGCATGGTGGGCTGCAGTCGGTAGCGAAATCGGATGCGTGGTTGTTGTACCATAGGCTTTCCACACCCGCTAGGTAGAAAACGAGGTTGCTCAGTTTGCCTGCCGCGTCCCATTTATTGGGCACGCTCACACGCTCGTAAATCGCGAGCCAGTCCTCGACGTCGGTGCCATCCGCGCCGGTGAAGATAGGAGGGTCGCGGATGCGGGGGACACCTGGATATGGCGTCGGTACAAGAGGAGGTGTTTGCTGGGTGGCGGCTTGAGTCATGGTAGCAGGCACGGTACGGGATCGAAGCTCCAAGAGCATCGAATGCGGACTGTAGTTGTTTAAAGGGCACAGCACTCTCCACCAAATTGTCAAGACGTTTATTAGCGGGCACTCGGCGACGGCGACAGTCAAAGCGGGGCCGACTCTCTGCACGAGGGGCGTGCTCTCAGAGAAGAGGACGACCCACTAGAAGGCGCTCAGAGGATGACCCATTACTGAGTAGGAACGCTTCGCTACAGGGGTAATTATGATGGCACAGTTTAATGAAGGGAGGGTAGCATAGCCAATCTAACCTATATACTTTTGTGGGACACGGCTGAAGACGTTATTCTGAAGTCGAAGTATATTTGACGAATGGATGACTAGATGGCCCAGGTTGGCCTCCCATTGGTCTGCGAACAAAACCGACAAGAGAAGTTTTGCGATAGCGCAGTCGTTGTAACTCCGTATATGGCGATCGTCCAAAGGTGTAATTCTTGCTGGTAGCCGTCTTTTCACTGCTTGTCTAGCGGATTGCAATGTAATGTAGCAACGGTATAAGAACCCTGTCGTTTCGCACCGCAGAGAGCCCGGCAACTTCACTTCGGTAGCTGCGTCGGGCTGCAACCATGCGTAGGAGGACCTTGGAGTCCAGCTGACGATACGCCCTCTGCTTGGCCTGCGATACTTAGGCGGTGCAGGGAGGTCATATGTATTTTTTAAATTTAAATTTCATTTATTTTTCGCCCAACTCCACTTTATATTAATGTGTCATGAAGGCCATGGTGGCACAGCGGCTCTCGGCCATGGCCAACTTCCTCGCGGACCTCGCTGCCCGAGTTCCTACATTCGAGTCGCCTTCCGCTGCCGCTCCACGACCTACACCACCAGGTGGACCGATGCCTTCAGAACGTACGCCTTTTCAACTTGTGGAGCACCTTTCAGGTGCAAGTCGTATGTCGTTGCATCCGCCTACCTACGATGGTACTACGTCATAGGCAGCTTTTCGAATTCAGTTTGAATTCATGGCATCTTTCAATTGCTGGGCACCAGAAGAAAAACGCCTTGTCCTGCTTCCTCAACTCCGTTCTACGGCAGTGGAGTTACTGCATTGTCTTCCGGGAGTCTGCCCATGTGGGGACATCCGATTTCGATCATTAGACATTTTGCAATTGAAAACGTTGCGGCAAGGGCAAGCCACACTCCATGACCTCGCTTTTACAGTCAACTATTTGTCTCATAATGTAATTGTAGGGGTTTACTGTTCCAAAACCACGATAAGATTATCAGGGACGCCGTAGCGGAGGGCTTCGGAAATTTTGAGCACCTGGGGTTCTCTAACGTTAACGTGCACTTACATCTAAGCACATGGACCTCAAGCATTTTCACCTCCATCAAAAATGCGGCCGCCGCGGCCGCGATTCACTCCCGCGACCTTCGGGGCAGCAGTCGAGCACCTAGCTTAACCACTAGACCATAGGGGCGGGTAAGCATATGTCTCGCAAAGCGCTCGCAGGATGCTCTGAGACTGCGCTTGATCCAGACGTTCGCCGACGCTATAGCCGACCGCAGTACACAGACCTTTGTGCGCCTCGGTCGTCCTGCCAACCTTCGTGCAGCACTGGCGCTTTCTCTATAGAAGCCAAGATGTGGAGCCACCGGCTACTACTTCGCGCCGCCTTTCCGCCCAAATTCGACAAGATTGACCGTCCTATAAGAGTGCTGCGATCAATTTACGACGAGCTTCAACTGCTTCGTGGTGTTACAAGTTCCGTGAAGTAGGCCACTACACCCGTCGTATATAGTTCACAGACTCCACCAATGGAAAGCTAGCTTCTAGAACCGCCACTGAAGCGCGCCGGTTTTCTCTCGGAACATGGTCAGGCATATCAATGGTAAATGTGCACTTGGGTAGCACGACCTATTCTTCTGAAGCTCTGCTCGACACCGGCGCAAGTCTGTCCTTTCTGCGTGAGGATATCCTCCTACCTGGCACACTTATAGATCGCCAAAGCAACCTCGGTATTTCAAGACTACTTCCGAAGCAGATGACGCCCGCTCATCCTGCCTAGCACGTCCCGCCGATGGTGGCGCTAGCTTTTCCAGTGCTGAGCCTCGCGCCAAATAGACCTTATGCAAAATTGCTGCCATCTGTCGGCCGTCGTGTGCATAGCCGCCATATTAGAGGCTAAGCGCAGCGTAGTCCGCACAGTCTGCGGGCGTGGCTGCGTGCGTATACGTACACGTATATGTAACGCGTATCGACGTGAGGCGTGCAGTGGATAACAACCACAATGCCGACGTACTGCTGCGTCCCTTGCTGCACACAGAGAGGAACTCGGGATGCCGAAGGGAAAAAGGTAAGCAGTAAACTGCCCCTTGTTATTTTTCCTGGATGTCGACGTTTCCAGCGTGTGCTCCGGCTACTGCTCCCGAATGACGTGTTTCCGTTCGCCTTTCTAAGCAAATAAGACGGGTTATAGTATTTGCACTTGTGTTCCCACAAGTTGCTGCATGCCGAAGCGAGGCAGTTTTTGCAACGTTTTCGCCAGCAGCCGTTTTCCAAGTGAAGGCGATTTGTACGCTTCACACAGAAGCCACCTTCACGCAACGAGCTTTATCGCGGCTACTCGCGCGTGCCTGCATTTCATTGAATGTGCTGTTTTGTTTACTTTTCGGTAACGGCACACGCTGAATGGGAAGCTAGTGCGCGTCATCGGTGGGTTCCGATAACTAACGGATGGTGCTAAAGCATCTTTCTTTCCTGTAGTTTCGTTTTCAATTCTCGAGTGCGTGTGACAAGCTGCCGTTTAGTGGGATGGCTTGCGCATCACTGCACACATTTTTCAAGCATTCGATGTGCTGCGGCACGTTATCAGACACCTCAGGAGTGACTTGCTCCTTTGGCAAAAATTGGCAGATCCCACGCATTGTGGGAATCGATGTACCGTGTTAACTCGATTGTAACGCGAACCTCAACTGTAACGCAAGGGGTGACTTTCCATTGCGTCCAGGAAGAAAAAAAATAGGTGTTTGGTATGTATTTAGATATTCGATTGTAAGCGAGGGTCGACTTTAGGTAGCAAAAATATTGAAAAAAAGCTTCCGTCATATTTGAGTAAATATGGTAATGCGAAGCAGTCAGCGAGGAGATGCATACACCACATTGTTTTTTTCTTAGGCAAATCAAGGCATTCATGACATGAGCGGGGCATGTAAGTCATGCCTGTCAAAATTTTGATGTTGTGATCTCTCATATATGTTCGTCATACAGTCACGTCACGCCACACCAATTTTGGTATATATCACACTAGCTGAACGACCGTGAGAGCACCATGAGCGTGGCATCCAAACCTTCCGTACATGACATGAATTTCATCAATGTTTTGACCTGTCTTTTATGTTCATACAAATTTCGGTATATGTGAAGCTAGCGAAGCGGCCACCAGCATATCCTGAGCGTGGCATGTAAAACATGTTTCACATGGCATGCATGTCTTGATTTTCGTGTTACCACCTGTTGTTTATGTTTGTCGTATAGTCATGTAACACCATACCAGTTTTGGTATATGTCATGCTCAAGGAACGGCCTCGAGCTGTGATGCAGAACTATCGGTAAATTGACTATCGATAGTATCGATAGTCTTTTTGAAACTATCGACAGTGTAAACAAACTATCGATAGTCTAGTCGGCAGTACCATCAGTAATATTACTAGCGATATTACTGGCACGCGTGTTTATTGCTGTTTTGATGTATTAGGGTTTCACCAACACACTGTCCGGAGCGTTTGACGCAGACATCGCCGCCATCTTTGAGAAGCTTCGCGATTGTTTGAGATCATTTTGTTAAGACTACGCGCTAGACGCGAATAGTCCAGTTTATTCGAGAGCTTACGCCAGCACCAGCGATAACGCTGGAAGGTTCGATGACTGATGTATAAAAGACGAAGCATTCCACCGATCATCAGATTGTTCGACGGCCGGCGACTGTTCTCGCCGCTATCAGTGTGCAGCGTGTATCGCTTGTATGTTGAGTTTTGGTTTTCTGGGCACAAGTTCGCCCAAATAAAGAGCCTCGTATTTTCTAGCTTTCTGCCGCATTCTTCACCCTCACAACCACGTGACAAACTGTCCATAGTGGTGCGAATAATGATGACGTTGCTGGCTGGCCATATTGACAAAATATTTGCGATAGCCTACTATCAGCTTCGCTTAATTTATGAGCAATTTTCGGCGAGAGAAATCAATTATATCCGCAGTGATAATGGCAGAATATGTCCATTAATAAATTCATATTCAAAAGCAACCAGTTACACCTTACGATTAACAAACTTAGTTCTTGATAATTTTTTAATCTTGGAATAATAAAACGCAATATAAATTTCAAGCCGCGCAGTTCCACCACATGTAACGGCTTCCTTTCCGTTACAGCTGGACAGTTTGACTTTATGATCATGTGTCAGCAAAGCACTCCGGTGAAGAAGCATGTCAATTTTCTTGCCCTTCAGCCTGCTCCTCCGGCGCCACTATGTACCACGCGTGCGGGGAACCAAGTTTATGCTGCAATGAGTTCGCGCTGTTGATTTTATACTAGCGATAGTACTTACTATCGATAGCGCTATCGATAGTATTTATACCATCGATAGTTCAATAGTGACTCCGCTATCGATAGTATCGATAGTACCATCGATAGTTCTGCATCACTACCTCGAGCCCGCCCATCATCAGTGTGGCATGCAAATCATACCGTACATGACATGCGTATCGTGATTTTCATGTTACCACCTGCCATTCATGTTCGTCATACAGTCACGCCTCATAATACCAACTTCGGTGTATATCAAGCTAGCGAACGCTGCAAGAGCGCCAAGACAGTGGCATGTAAATGATGTTCATGACGTGCATGTCATAATCGCTGTGTTACCCCTGCCATTTACGTTCTTCATACAGTCACGTCGAACACTACCAATTTTCGTATAAATCAAGTTAACGAAATGACCGCAAGAGCACCAAGGCCATGGCATGTAAATCATGTCATTCATGACATGCATGTCATGATTTTCATGTTTATGACCTGTCATTTATGTTGGTCATACATTCATGTCATGTGATACCGATTTTTGTATACATCCCATTACAAAACGGCCACGGGAGCACAAAGTCTTAGGCGGCTAGGTAGATACGCTCAAATTTGCAGAAGTTCGCAAGAAATGCTTCGCATTCAAAATTCTTTTCCGGTACATTGGTTAAATTCAACCGTTCAAACGCGTTTGTGGTTTGCGCTAAAGTAGTTGCTGTTGAGCGTTGCCTCGGCGTCTCAAAGTTGAGTTTTGCAGCACTGCTGCTACGCCCGCAAGACTATATAGGCTCCGAGAGGAACAGAGTGAGACGTGTGCTTTTATATTGGCCTAAAATTTTACTTACCAGCACAGCTGGGAATGATAACGCATCAGTACCAGCCAATCGACACTTATGTTTTATAACAACACCCTTCGTGTTCACTTTCGACGTGCGCATGCATAAATTCTTGACAATTTAAACGCACATAATTTGTGTTGAGTACATAATTTTACTGTAGAGCAAAGCATCAGTTTTATGAAATGGAAAAGAGACAAGCTTGATTTCCAACCACATTTACAACGCACATGTACACTGCAGTAAGAGTTAAGAAAAACAGCCCAGAATGTACTCATTGATGGAGCTCAGTTGCGCTTCCTTATTTCCATCTCAGTTACATGATGTAAATAAATTCATTTATATATAAATCCACCCCAGAATTATCATTATTTCAGACATGCGAGTCTCATGCGACTCTTAATTCTTTCAGGTGTCATTTCATTGCATTCCTGATGACAGCAGCCTCCGGAAAAGATGGCTGACTGCGATCAAGATGGAGCCACCATTTAATATTAAAACAGCCCGTGTATGTTCCTTGCACTTCAATGAAGAAGACTTCCTCAAGAACATTGTTAGTGGCCGCCGAATGCTACAAGAGAATGCATTTCCATCTGTTTTTGCATTCAAGAAAGCCATCGAAAAAAGAAAGCCACCGAAAGCCCGACCTGCCCCGACCATGAAGAATCCTCTTCGTGCCATGTTTGTGCAGGACACAGTGGACAATGACACACCAGTCACAGAAAATAGTGAAAACATTAAGCAAGGAATGCTCCCAGATGCTTGTGAAGATGCAGAATCCCCATGTGACTTCGCAGCGTTGCTGCAGCAACACACAGCACAACTACAAAATGAGTTGGCACAAGCAAAAGCAAAAATGGCAAAACTTGAAGGAAGAGTGTGTCTACTCATGCAGAGATGCAGCTACCTTGAAAAGGCTGCAGCACAATTTTGCATTGAGCAATTTAAAGACAATGATGAAAATTTTCAGTTTTATACCGGCCTGTCATCATATGGTGATTTCATCAAGCTGCTTCACTATCTTAAACCTGACCTGAAGGAGGAGGACGAAAATGCACCAAATCTGAAAAGGGGAGTCGGTAGGCCTCCAATGCTCACCATCGAGAACCAGCTTTTTATGGTTCTCGTGAACTTGAGGCTAGGCCTTTTTCGAAAGGACCTCGGACATCGTTTTAACATTCACCAAAGCACAGTAAGCCGTCTTTTCAATGACTGGATTAATCACATGTTCGATAGGTTCACAGACCTGCCAATGTGGCCATCACGAGCTGTTGTTGACAGAAACATGCCTGATGAGTTCAAGAAAAAGTATCCAAAGACTCGGGTAATCCTTGATGCTACCGAGATAAAATGTGAAGTCCCAAGTTCCTTCGTACTACAGTCAGAGACCTACTCTAACTACAAATCGAGCAATACTTTCAAGGGACTGGTTGGCGCTTCCCGTGACGGGGCTCTTACTTTTCTGTCACCACTTGTGACAGGCAGTGCTTCAGACAGGGAGCTTGTGAAAAGAAGTCGTTTTCTCGAGCTTCCATTTGAACAAGTAGATGTGATGGCTGATAAGGGGTTCACCATCAGGGACCTTCTTGAACCTTTTGGAGTGCAGCTCAACATGCCGCCATTTTTGAGAACACAATTCACAGAAGAACAAGTTGCCCAGACAGAAGCCATTGCATCTCTACGCATTCATGTGGAAAGACGCATCCAAAGGGTTAAGTGTTTTCACATATTAGATCGGAGAATTCCCATCACGATCGCACCTATCATCAACCAAGTGTGGACTGTGTGTGCTCTCCTAACTTCCAAACATCCCTGCCTAAGAGCTCCTAAAGTACTATGTATTTATATTTAACTGTTTATATCAGCAATCTTTTAAAGTGCAATGTATTTTTATTTAACTGTTTATCTCGACAATTTTTACACGTGTTCAGGAAAGCCCTGTGCAGCCATACATAGCTGCTAGCTCAGAATGCTGAAGCTAAACCTTTTCCTTGAGTATATTCATAGAGGCAGCTTAAGTAATTGAGACAGAATGCCATAGAAGATGCAATAAACACCGTTTCACTTTCAAAACTAGTTTCGTTCATTACACTCGCATCCGGGCATGCACTTCGACACAATTATTTCCAGTTCAAGTCTGCTCAAGAGAGCTTAAATAGGGCAGAGCTTGTTCGAAATAGAAGTTGTCCAGTTTTGATCTGATTGCTGCCCAGGTGTCACAACAAAACTCAACTCTGCACACAATCATCCATGCTTCTGCATATGCTATAAAGTGTGTCGAGAGAAGTCCTGCACAGAACATCTGTCCCATCACTTGTGCATAGTAGTCGCTTGAGTCTTTCAGGTGCGGAATGCCATTTAACACTTCAATAAAACAATCAGGTGAGGCGAGTGCTTCTTGGAGACTAGATGACCTCTTGCTCCAAGGGCACTTCACCTCAATCCAACCAAAAGGTGGATCTTCGTAAACGTCGTACACGATGCGGCCTGGTGTGGCACCCAGCCATGGGGAAGCGGGGCGCACCGTGCGCTCACAGGTGTGAACGATGACCTTGCGGCCGATATAGTCCATAGACTGTACATACCGCTGCACTGCTTGTGGCTCATTCAGAGTTCCGTACCTGCAAATACATTCAAGGCAAAAAAATAATACATAGATAAGTGTAACTGTTGTTTGTGCTGCTTAGTGTTGTTTTAAAGAACAGTCACCTAACAGTATATACTCTACGCAACTAACTTTGGCGAGAGAAATGGTGGCATTGCTCTCAGTTGTAAATGGCAAAGCACATTTCACTTATCGGATTATTTTTGCCAGTTCACAGTAGGACATGAGGAAAATCACAATAGTGCCAGATTAATTTTTATTTCTTTGGGTTCTGAAATTGAAATTGAAATTTTACTCCGCAACAAGAACATGTTACGAGGAGGGCAAGTAAAAGCTGTTCGGACAGTTTGAGGAGCCCTGACGCCCTAGTACACAGGATAGCAAAGAAGCATGCGGCTATGTAAGTACACCCTACTAAAAGAAATATATATGAATTCATAGGGTGGTTAAAAGAAAATAAATTATTACAATGCAAGCATAGAAAAAACAGTAGTCGTCATAGCACATCATTATACAAACATTAATTGCAGTTGTTTTGGGGATATGCTAGATATGTTGATGTTGTGCTCCTTTGTTATGCGGTTTAGAAGTGTACGTGGTTGAAAACTTAACATTTGATTTCCGTAATTTGTTCTGCATCTCGATATGTACCCCACTTCAGGTTGACGTACTTTATAAGCAGGGAAGTTTTCCTTTAACCTCACTATTCTTTCAATGGTATCATTAATTTTCAATAAACCGAACTTATATAGATCACATAGTTTGTAATCGTGTATTGATGCAACCTGAATGATACGGTGCTTTTTAAATAAGTCTGCTGCGTGGCAGCGATATGGCACTTTACAGGCTAGACGCAAAGCTTTCTTTTGCAAGACGGTAAGTTTGCTGATGTTTAGGATTGTTGTTGTTGACCATACAAGAAAGGCATAATTCAATAAAGAAGAAAACAACGAATTATATATAAGCATGTTAACATGCTTATGCCGATTGTCCTAGATAGTTTACTGATAATATTGTTCACGTGATCATCCCATGTGATGTTTTGTGAAAAATACACGCCTAATGATTTGAAACTTTTGACAACTTCAATTTCTGTGTTATTTAATGAAATGATGGGAAGCTGGACTGGCGTGGGGCGGGGGTGAAATAAAACAGCCTTAGTTTTATTTATGTTTAGTTTTAGGGAGTTTACTTGAGCTCACGCATTAAGTTCAGACAGCACGTTATTCGCTCGACTACCTAGTTCGTCGCTACATTTGCCTGAAAAAATAAACTCCTATCAGCGTATATTATATAATGGACAGATTCATCGATACGGACTATCTCATTAATATAAAGTATGAAGAGAAATGGTCTCAGGATGCTTCATTGCGAGACTCCTGTTTTAATAGATTTTATTAAATGTTTTCCTTCAATTACGGCGAATTGAGTTCGGTGTTGCAAGTAAGACACGATTAATTTGTGCGCAGTGCCTCTTATACCATAATGATCAAGCTTTTGAAGGAGAATTTTATGACCAATGAGGTTGAAGGCCTTCGAGAAGTCCAGAAAAAGCCCAAATACCATATTTCTAGATTCAAAATTTTTTAAAATGTATTCCGTTTGGGCCAGTAGTCCTCCACTGAAATGCGACTACCGTGGCCAGAATTTAATGCCACAAACTAGACCACAGCCGCAGGACATGTTCGGCTTCCACTACTGCAGTGGATGGCAAAGAACATATAAACAAATGGAAAGTTAGGCGAGTTGGTATGGTGGCATACTTGAAACTTTGAGTGCGAAGAGGCAAGTACCAAGATAAGAAATGCTAAATAATGGGCAAGACAAGCACCTACCCAGAACTGTTCATTATAAAAAGATGCAAGAACATGCACCTGGAAACAGTCTTCAATATATACAAGCGAAAAAAAAATTGAGTTTCTTTGGATACGCATCTAAAATCGCAGCATTTATTGGAAAGAATCTATCTAAAGATACCTTGTAGGTGTATGCCACTGAAAAATTGTACACTCACTTTGCAGTTATATAGCAGTATTGTCATTAAGCTTATTTTAGGTTGAGAAACATCATGTATTGTATTGGCTCAGTCGGTATTAGCGACACAAGCTTTATACGTCAAGCATACTCAGGCAACTCCAGGATGGAGGCCATGCACTGAATGCACAGCATTGAATTTCTTTCCTCGTGACGGAATTCGGCTGTCATTACCAAGGCAGACGTAGCTTTATGAAAGTTCCATATCAGCAGAAAAACTGCATGCATGCTGCAGCCCAACTCACGATTTTAAATTTTTGCTATAGGAGAGTTTATATAAACTCTCCTACCTTACCATGCCATTCGAAAATTCCTTTGGCCTCATTACTTTCGCTATGCCCCGCTCAGTCCACGGGGCCTTCCTAGACAGCACGGTGCCAAATTTGGAAGCCGTTAGCCTGTTGACTCGGGAATTTCTCCAAGTGGTGCTCTGGCTCTGCAGCATGGTGTTTTGCTCCAGTGCTGCAGTATCTTCACTTGAAATCCTCAGTCCCTGCACACAAGCAATATTTAAGCATTTAATTAACAGCGAAATGCCAAGGCTGTGTTAATTTTTTTTCCTCTCAGAGAAATATTCAACCTGCAAGCTGTTATGTTGAAAGGTTATGGCCTATATTAGCCAGGAGAAAATTTCCAGGGACATTCCAAATCTCTTTTCCTTATCTTTTTCTCTACGACCTATTAGATTGCACGTCCAAGTGTGGCAGTCTGGGCATGTTGGTAGTAATTCATTTCCAAGGTGAAAGCTAAAAGAAAATTGTCGCACACGAAAAAAAGGCACACATACACACACAAGCACTTGCGAATGTGTATATGTGCTCCTTTTTTTCGTCCGTGTTTTCCTTGCGCTTTTACCTTTCTTGCATGTCTATGGTGTACTACAATTACTGGCTCTTTAGCAATAAGCTTACACAAGTAGCCACTTACTTGTAACACCTGATTGCTTGCCATTTCTTGAGGGTGACACCAGCTGCTTTCTGTCGGGAAAAACTTGTAAGCTGGCGCAGGAACTGGCAAAGGGAGTGTTTGCCTTGACGAGCTCCAGGGCATGAGGCACTCAAAGCCAGCTGGTGTGATTGGCATTTGTATATATTAACACGAAAGTGTTTTATGCCGGGGTCCACCACGGCTCCACTGACGCATTTCCGTCACGGATATGACGCTGTAAAATATAAAGACTAACACATGGCAAAGAAAAAAAAACAAGAAAAAGTTCCGTCACCGGGAGTCGAACTTACGACCTCTCAATCGCTAGCGCGCAGCACGAAACGACTCCGCCACAGACGGCATGTTCGGTGCTATGCTAGCGGCGAGCTATTTATGTACACTATTTGCCAGTAGCGGTACTCAGAGATCGGCGGTACAGCGTGTTTTCTTTATCACTAGCGAGATGGCGCGAAGGGCTCGAAGAGAAGAGCGCGCTTTAAAAGTCGCCCCCCACGCGGATTAGCGCTCGTGCGGGCGCTTATCTCGTGATCTCGGTGGTTTGTACGTCTTGCGCTCTGCCTGCAAGTTTCCGTTGAGAGCACGAAGGTCACACCTCGCTCACTGCAGCGGCCGCTTTTGCGAAAGGAGCAAGCTGCTCACACAGAAATAAGTTACAACTGTGACAGTTCGCGCTCATCCTGTGTATGGTCGTCCCACGCGTCCTTTCTGCTTGAGCAGCGCATTGCAAGTTTCGAGCGGCTTGCCGTTCTTCGCGTAACATCACAATTTGATGCTGTAGCATTCATTCCTTCGCGCGTGGGGCGAAAGAATGCACAACAAACGCTAAACTACGTCTGTGAAGACACGCTTCACTTTCGTGTTATACCGATTTCTATGACAGAGGGATCAGCCATGTTTTTTTTTTTTTGCTTATCCTACAAATGTTTTTCCCATTGGAGTTTCCGCGGTAGTATAGCAATCAGCATCAGCAAGAATCTATGCCCAGCAACCATGCGTTTCCTTTAGGCTTTCCCCAAGTTTCTTTGTAGCCTTTAAATGCTCCTCCCATGTGGGCTGGTTAAACGTCAACTCTTGCAGTACGCACTGTCTCAGTGTTGATGGTCGGCCCTCTGCCACTTGGCACCAGTTCACATACATTACACCCTCCGGTGCCATATATTTCCGTGGCCGTCGCCAATGTTGAGGGAGTTCAGTTGGTGACAGCTCCTCCGGTGGTTCCTTGTAGCCAAGTTTCTGAAGCTGCACCACCTGGCTGAGGACTGCAACCAAATGGTTGCAATGACCTGATGTCCCAGATGGGCAGGTACATCGAGCTTGTGACACACGGTCGTTGGCGGTGAATGTGAGATTTACAGTGTACGGGTCTGCGGGTTTCTTTCGACTCCGTAGCACAGGCATTTGACTACAATGGTAGGCCCTGAGGGACTGCAATAGAAGAAGCAAAGCTTACAGTATATATTTAGTGCCAGCAAACATTATATTCAAGCGTGAATTACATTAATGTAATGCAGCCAAGCGTTGCCGAAATGACAACGTTCCCTAATGAGCACAATGCATATCTAAGCACATTGCTTGTCCGGAAGTGTTTGCTGCACGATCAAATGGGAGCCAAATGGTGAAAGAATAAGCCTCTCTTTTTTGTGTTGTCAGTAATGTCGCCATGATATGGTGCTACTTGAACACTTAGTCATGATTTTGCTTCATTCGAATCCAGTCATTTATCGACAGTGATCTGAACCGGTTGCCTGCACTACGCTGAGCGAGTTACCAAACAAATCCATCCGAATTTAGAGACCGTATAGCAGCGATAATCTTTGATAGCAATCATGAATTCCTGGGGTTTCTTCCTTCCCCCCCCCCCCCCTCCGCGGGCTTCTAGGCGTTCACGCCATTACAAGTTTGTGCAGACGGTACGCGCAAGGAAGGCACCAATATGCAACTTGTCCAGCAGAAATCAAACTTCACAGACCTTTACTGAATACAGCGTTCATTACTCAGGTACCTTTATGATCCCAGCGTAGAAAGCGGCGTAGTTTTGAAACGCCGCGCACTGAAAACTAGTAAAATATCCTCGTGAACTGCGCAATGAACAGTGGCCGAACGTAAGCAACATTACCGCGTTACATTTCTAACAAATGCATGTTATATGATCACAGCCTTACCGCAAATAAGTAGTAAGAAAAAACCAGCGGTCACCCTACTACACAAAACAAACGTTGCCCTGACTGCTTGTATGTTATATGATCACAACCTTACCGCAAATAAGTAGTAAGAAAAAGCCAGCGGCAGGTACCTTTATGGTCCCAGCCTATAAAGCGGCGTAGTTTTGAAACGCCGTGCACTAAAAACTAGTAAAATATCCTCGGGAACTGCGCAATGAACAGTGGCCGAACGTAAGCAACATTACCGCGTTACATTTCTAACAAATGCATGTTATATGGTCACAACCTTACCGCAAATAAGTAGTAAGAAAAAACCAGCGGTCACCCTACTGCACGAAACAAACGTTGCCCTGACTGCTCGTATGTTATATGATCACAACCTTACCGCAAATAAGTAGTAAGAAAAAGCCAGTGGCCACCCTACTGTACAAAACAATCGTTGCCCTGACTGCTTGCTCGTTACCGTCGTCACTGCGCCTGCTCGTGTCAGACGCAAAAGCCCCTGTACCCAGGATAAGAAGATGACTGAAAATGGTTGATGCTCCACACTCAGTACAAAGGAGGAAAGTTTATTACCTTGCACACTGCTTCGTCCGCAGCGACGGCAGGCTCACGTAGGACTCCGTGACGAACTTGTAGCTTCGTTGTCGTTGCGATGCAGTTTTTGAAGCGTAATACCTGCCGACGTAGTCGCTTGGTAGGGCCGGTAATGCGGACAGATCCTTAGACCACTCGTCCGGCATTTTTTCATGCGGCGATTGATAGCGATCGAAGCACGTAGTCACACGGTTACGATATCGACAGCGGCACGACATAGAAACATGCCTTTAACATGGCGCCGCATCGGTAGTTTCGTGAAGCCGCCGACAGATGGGAGCAATTTTGCATAAGGTCTATACAAGCTCCCATAAAATGAGCGATGCAAACAAGTATCAATGGCCATTGTTTGCTGATCGCACATTGTGTCTGCACTGCTGTAGGTGCAAGATGTCGTTTTAAGATGCGCTGTAGTCTACTTCATAGTGACATTTCCATCGACATTCAGTGTGCAGCATGCTTCCGCGCGTGGGAACGTGAGAAAAAAGGTCTGTGTACAGAATACTTAGATGCGCTATATCATGGTCTTTGTCGGCTTGAAGGCGATAGTTTAAAGGGGTCATGATCCACTTTTCCAAGTAATGACCTAATGACCTCAGTATCGGAGTTTACTGCCTCCCGAATCGATTGCCGCAAAAATTTCTCGAATCTGCCAAGAATGAGCGGAGTTACGGGGGTTTGGCGCACGCTCTCAGCGCTTTCTCTCTTTTCTCGTGCCGACGAGCGCACTGGAAGCTACACAGGGAGGGATGGCACAGGGGAAAGAAGTTACGTCAGCGCGCATCATGAAACGCGATCGCTCTCCCGCTGTGATTCGCTTGCGCGAGTGCGGCTACCGTGTACCGAGGAGTGCGGCGCCGGCAAGTGGCGGCACCCCGTGGCAAGAAGCGCAACTGATCCGAACGCCGCTCTCGATTTAGGTCGGCTATCGGCCAATGAGGATGTCTTTAGAGACGCGGAGAAGCAGATACGCGACGTCAACGGGCAGACGCCCCGCCCACGGACGAGAGGGAGACCCGGCCTCTGTTTGAAAAGAGGGCGCCTGCGAAAACAGCAACTTCGCCTTCCGCTTGTAGCCTTTACGCGGGCCGCACGACTGCAATATTTGGCTGAGCAGTTTTTAGCCGTGTCAGCTTTCCGCAGGATTTGTTTTTTCAACAAGCCCAAGGGGTGCTTCATGACCCCATTAAGATGAAGATATAGTTTGATGTTTGCAGCGCGTACGCGTTAGTCACTCAAGTTGGACGCACCTCGCCGGTAAGGTGAAAAGCTCGAGACATTCGATGGCGCGAGTTCTTGCGCCGTGCGCTCTTTTCCCTCGTTTCTGTTTGCTGTTTTCCTGGTTTGCCTACATCTGCGATGATGTTTGACGTTATAACAGAATCGAGTGCGCGTACATGACTGTGAGAGCTATGTGCGGCAATTCCAGCATATGACATGTCTGATCTCGACGTACACGGCGTCCACGCGCGTTAGGTGTCGTTCGGGCGCTCGTACTCGCATGTGTTTATCTGAGTACTTAAGGATGGGTTACGTTTGTAAAACAGGCGGTCAGTAACCGCTCACGACGTGCCCCTGACTGCCGGAGGATGCGCTTGGGTGTTGGAATATGCCGGCGCAAAGCCGGGCTTATTCTGAAAGGAAATTTTGAAGCGATTCTTAGAAAAGAAATACTTTCATTCGTGCATAGCCAATGTTTTTGCGAAACGAAGTTCCCGCCTTATTAAATGCGAAGCATTTCTTAGCGAACCTCTGGCACTTTGAGCGTTTCTATCTACGTATCTATCTATCTATCTATCTATATAGCCGCCTACGTCTGGGTGCTCTCATGATCGCCTCCTTAACTTGGTGTACACCAAAATTTGCATGGTAGGGTAAGAGGATTTGACGAATATGACTGCCGGGTCATGACATGAATAACGTTAAAATCTTGTCGCGTACTTCGTCAAACCCTTTCCACTAGACACGTGTGGCACATACCCGTTTTCCACAGGCCGCGGTGTACGGGTATGCGCCACAGGTGATAGACAGTTTGTATCTACCCAGGAACGGCGAGAACAGACATTGTTAACCTAAATGCTAGAGCGTTAAGGAAAACCAACACCGGCAGCGTTGACTCAACGAATGGAAAGAATAAAAATTAGGATCCCAGCAGGAATCGAACCCAAGCATTCTGCGTGGCAATCAGGTATTCTACCACTGAGCCACGCCAGGTCTATAAATTGCTTTGTAAAAACAGCCTGCGCAGGCGTAATATCGGTGAAACGTCAATTGTGGTTGTGGTGCCGGCTATCTAATTTTACAAGAAAGCAATAAACACTACATGATACTCCTACGATGTCTACTCCTACGATACAGGCGTCATATCAGATTAACGTCTGTAGTTCCAGTGTTGGCTCCGCTTTTATAGCAGTCTAATAAACATTACGTTTGTATTCCTATGATTCAGCAAGCCATATTGAAGAATTGCTCTACCCCGGAGAAATACATAAACGAAAGTTACATATGATATCCACATCACCGCACCGTAAAGTGCACTTAGTCCGCCAGAACGACGCAGTGTCCTCTTAATTTCTTACGAGGCTCGGCGATGGCCTCATGCTGACCGAGGATGATGCCAGATTGATTGACAGCCGCTTTGTAGTCTAGGCTACGTAGGCCACATACGCCCAGGTAGTCTACAAATACGACAAACACCATCCACTGATGTTGGTCTACGTAGCACTATCCAGGCCTACCAGCCTCGATGGCCTATATACCTCACCAACGCGAAGGGTGGCTTCAGGTTTCGATATGTCGCCGGCTCTGTCGACAGACAATTTGTCGACGAAATGACCGACGCATCCACGAATTCCAACAGCTCTACTATACCACATACTTCACTACACACGGACCCCTCGTCACCACGATCACGACCGGGTCCTATAACAGGTCATGACCAGCCAGCTGCTGGTGCTCACTAAACACGCTGATCATGCCCTTGTTCAAGAACTGTCAAGAACTTCTTGCACACATGCACACGGGTTAGTGAAACGTGCGTGCGTTCTCGGGACACGTATAAGCACTACTTATCAGTTTACCGCTTCTGGTGTTGGTAATACCCACGTTGCCATTGGCACCGTTACCCAATCGTAAACAACTGGTTATATAACACATATGCGGCTCTTCAACATATATATGTGTGCGTATAAAATTTATACGAATATTTAGCGTCATTTTGTAACGTGTCGCTCAGTAAAAAAAAGTTTCGCCACAGTCACCTACCCGCCGCATGCTTCGCATAACATCGACTCCCACGGTACGTGGGATCTGCCGAATTTTTTTACTTGAAAATTTGTTTTCGTTTCGAAATTATTTAAAACGAAGCACACGTGTCAAATGTGTGTACAGTAGAGCACTGCAAGGGCTCGGGCCTACCCGAAAACCCGGGCCCGGCCCGGCCCGTGGGCCAGGCCGGGCCGTGTAAACTGCTTGTCCTGGCGGGGCCGGGCCGGGCTCGGGCCTGAAGCTCCGGGCTTAGGATCGGGCCCGGGTTTGAGGTGACGGGCTCGAGGCGGGCTGGGTTTGGACTTTGCTCAGTTCTTAAAGGAACACTAAAGTGAAAGACTGAATTGGTTTATACTGATAAAGTGTACTCTGAGAACTCAAATGTCATTCATTTCACCACAATAGGTTTATGAATAGAGATGAAAATCAAGGTCAAAGTTCCATTTTCGTATTCCGCGCTGAAATCTCCGCCCGTGACGTCACGGATTTCAGATTGTACTTGTATTTTTGGGACATTAGCTGAAGGAAGTTTCCTGAAACTTGGTGTGTTAAGTCTATGGCCCCCTCAGACGTCAATGTACTTCATTTTTACCGATTAGGAACTACGTAAGTCCCAGTAGGCGCCGTCAGAATCTATGATGTCACGGCGTCTGCGGCGCGAATTTAAAGGTGGGCCCGCATTTTCTATTGCGCGTTTTCGTGTTTACCAAGAATCTTGTCGCAGCGAGCGTAATGATTTTGGAATTGTAAAAGAGTAACTTACTGATAATAGATAAATCATTTTTCTCTTTCATGTCATTATAAGTTTGCTCCACATACGTTGTGCATACATATATGTTTCACAATTTATCTTGAAAAAACGCTTTTTTTATGCCGGGAAAGCTATTTGGAGAAGTTTTATGAGAGACAAGTACTGAACTTCTTTTGCAGTTTGCATATGGTGCTACATGATTTCTCTAAAACGGGCAAGCTAAAAGCCAATACACCAGGCGCTTATAAAGTTAACACCTCGCTATTTTGTGCTTTATTTGTTTTTATATCCCAAATGTTATTCTGTAAACGCAGTAATAAATGTAATATAATAAATTGATACCTATGACGCGCTTCACCCTTTGTGTGTCTTTTTCCGTGTCAAGTCGTCCAGTTCCTGGCAGCGCCGAACAAGCCATGTATAACTTATCATCGTAAGAGCAATCACAGAGATCCATAGCGGGAAAACGTTCCTGAAAGTTGCAGCCCTCCCCTAAAACGAAACGACTGCACGGCGACTCGTTACATAGGATCCCTATAAAGACATTCTTTTTCCGTGGCTCCTTCACGGCTCCAATTGGTCATGTGACGCGAGATGGACATGCACAGCCTGCTTTGTGTGCCCACATTTTTAACGTCTGAGCTTTCGTCTTGTACCGTATATCAGGGGTTTCAAGCTCTCCTTAGTTAACGGGCCGCATTCACGAAAATTTACTCCAGCAAGGGCCAGGACAGTGACGAAGGAAGGAGCGGGGAGAAGGAGTGGTGGGAAGAGGTTGTACCAAATGCCAGCTAATGTTGCCATTTGAAAGGCATTTTCCATATTTCATATATGGGTCATTTCTGAAGGGTATTTGGCGGCAGGATTCCAACAACATATCGATACCTATCTCCGAAATGACTAAAATCTGGACACCGATTCTGAAATGTACAGTTTTGTTGCACATTTATCTATCAACTCATGGTGGCCGCAGAGGGCACCTCATGAAAAAAAAAAGATGTTTTAGATATGTCATGCCTGCGCAGCTTAAGAACGTGTTTATAAAAAAAAGGGGACGAAGACAGTCATGTGCGGGGTACATGTTTGATACCCCTGCGCTCTATAGTGCGAAAGCTACATGATACTGCCGCAAGAGCGTTGGAATGTGCAGGAATAGCATAGGTACTACATGAAACAAGGCGTGAGGCAAAGTATATTCGCTTGACGAAATATCTGGCTTGAAAAAAGACAATTCCGAATTCTGTGCCGAGGGATGTCCCTTTATCTCGAACCATACGCATCCAATGAGTAAATCCCTAACCACATGCGCGTTACAACGCGTCACCGCGTGGCGTGCCCTGTCCCTATGTCCGCCTTCTGCCTCTATCCGCCTCGTGCATCGGTATGGTGGCGCCACCGCTCGGCTAAGGCGGTTGTACCCTCTCCCAACCCCCCATAGGATCCCATGCATTTTGAATCAAGTTTGCGATTTCGTTGCGCAAAAACAAACTAGCGCCATCTCTCGACAATACGCCACACCGACGACGCAACACGTCCTCTTGCTTCCACCGACTGGCCATGCTCCAAGCTAACTCCTCTCTCCACTTTCTTTTATTTATTTCGGTGGCCGTGAGAGCGCGCCAGAGCGCGCGCTGTGCACTGTGCTGTAGCGCACCCGACAAGACCGGCTGGGCTCGTCGCTTTCGTCGCGTCTTCCTTGAACGTTGCAACGTTAATATTGTGTTAAGGCGGTGGCCACACGTCGGACGATGAGCCCTGATTTCGTTCAGCTGCTATCTCATCAACGGCAATGTTTCAGACGCCTCAGTTGTGTACTTTTGTCCGTTGGTTGCGGGACAAGATGGCCTCCTGCAAGACCGCGTTTTTCCAAGTCAGCTGTGTGCGTAGTTCTCGGCGTCGTAGTAGTTTGATGACGCGAGGACGTCAACTGGTGCTACATCGTGGGAACCGCTGAAGTGACTGCAAGCTTAACGACATTGTGCCAGAATATTCTAGCGTACTGTACGCGCACGATTGTGATACACTTAAAATACCGCGCTTGGCCTCGAGCGTCAACCTGGTACGCCTGTGTGCAACAAGTGTGTTGTTATCGTTGTTGCGTCGGTTAATATTGAATTGCAATTGGAATACCGTTTTTGCAAAGGTAAGTGAAGCTGTAAGTATTTGCCCTTCTATATGCTCGCTACTCCACGAACATTACTTCTAGAATCGCATTTTATTTTGAGCTGCACGTACCAAAGGAGAATCTAGCATACGAGATACATTGCACGCGTGCGCATTTCCTATTCGCAATGCCCACGAACTATAGGTGGCGCGCCGTGCTTTTCAATATGGCGCCAGGAGGAGGGTCAACCCGTTTGTTAGCATAGGAACAGATAGGACGTGCGGACGTACGGACCGTGCCACTTTCACCGATGAAGTCATGAGCTGCGCTGGAATGGATATGAGACTAAAATACTTTCCCAAACCATGGAAAGTGCTAAGTACTCGCCACCTAATTATTTGCTGCGGTGTGAAAGGTTATATTTCTGCTCCGCTACCATGCATAACGATGCTTTGCGAAATCCTGTGCGTGCTACATAAACCTGTATGAACTAGAATTGACGTATGAGCTGAACGGCACTCCGAGGTAGTACGTACCGAGCCTGCCTGACGGATTTGCCGCAGTAGTAGGCCGCCAGCGAGTAGCGCCATCGCTGCTGCGCGTGATGATGGCTTGCAAACATAAAAGTGTTCAGTGATAATACCCCGTCGTCATTACTTGCGCAGTCGAAAACGCGGAGTTACGTCTTCAACGGAACACAAGCATTTAACATGCCATTCAGTAGCGCATGTGTCACAGCCATGCTGAGACTCTAGCCGTGTGTACTTCACTCGCATGTTGCAGGTTCGATCAGCACGATCGAAACATGAATATCGAAAAGAATAAACACGTATGCTTTTCGCAACGTCGAAGAAGTTCGCCGAGAGGCGTGGATTGTGGCCGTGACTGCACGTTCCATCGCTCTAACCATTTCGCTTCATTGGTCGAGCTCGAGCGCGTTGGCGGCATGCGGCGCTCCATAATATCCACAATAATTGTGATACATGCAATGCACCAGAGGAGCTATGCTTTTATTTTGATCTCGCTCAAGGATATTATACATTAAATACAATCAAAGTGACTTACGAGCGTGAAAGAACATTAACGCACGAGGGGACGTGAAGTGCAACTCGCTCCTCGTGAGTTAGCAGCTGGTGGTTCATCGTCGCTGTCACTCTCGGTGCTTTCACAGTCTTCTAAGTCCAGTGAAAAATCCTGCTGAAAGCATCACTGCTGAAAGCAATCTGAAGAATTTCCTCCGCCGAACGACTTCGACCACTCCGCGTCACCACGTTTACAATTAGACAGACGTCTGGGCGCGGGGCGGAGAACGTTTTGCTCTCAGACCGGTCAACAAGCAAATCGCTTGCAGTGTGCTGCCACCTATCAACAAACGTACAAAAACAAGCGGCGCAGCGGTGGCTATGAAACCCAACACACTGGCGAAGGACGGCGTGGATGGAAAGCGCTCGCTCCACGAAAGGCGTCGAGCAGACGCGTCCTCGAATGATTGAAACGTTGCTCGCACGATTCGTAACAGCGCTTTGCTGACAAAGGATAGAGGCCCTATTTTAATGTATCGCCAACTTGAGATCGCTCAGTTATACATGAGGACATCGCGAGCCCGCGCGACCTCCCTCACGCGTGCAGTGTTATGAGACTCATGCACTACAAGAAACACTGACCAATTATATATGCAAGTAAAACAGGGTGAGCTTCAACTGAATATGTTAGACGATAACATTTAACTTACCTACGTGGCTACAGAAAGCCTCGCGAAGCTGCTACTATGTGTAGACTGTGGGCTAGCATTGAAGGCGCGAGTTGCCACGTATTTTCACGAAAACTTCGCGTCTCGCAAGAACGAATCAGATTTCTCGTGTCACGGAGGGCCCGGTTTGTTCAATGATGCAGGGAACATGCAAAGTCGTAGTGTTGCTTTCTTGCCAACGCGTTAACACTGAGGCTAGCACAGCCGAACAAGGGAGCGACTGCATAGTGCCGCCATTTTGTCGCCTACTAACCCTCCTCGAGAGGACGCTCCTGAATTCCGCTCGGTGGCGCGACAGTCTATGGGCATTGCGAATATAAATCTGAGTAATGCCACGCGTGCGCATTTCCTATATAAGTCTGAGTAATGCCATGCTCAATTTAAAGCGCATGTGTTAGGGGATTGTGGCTTCAATGGTGAAAGTGATTAGATATTCCGAAATATGTGATTGCAATGCAGTTAGAACTTTCTCATATGTTAATACGGTCTGTGAACAAAAAAAAAACGCTGTGTGAATGTTTGTTGGTCATTTGCTACAGTACTTTCACGCATTATTATGCAGCTGTGTGACGGCTGTTAAAACGTTCAGCAAGTTAGATTTTGGTTGGTTTTCTTGGCCTAGTTGAGTGCTACGAGTGTTGGGCGAAGATAAAATCGCGTGTCTTTTGTGCGTTTCTTAAGCAGGCATACAGCCGTAATAGTCATTGTTGTACTGTTTGGGGTGTTCAATAAAACAAGAATGCTGTTTTGTACTGCAACAATTTTTATTTCATCTGTGTTAACAGATCACGCAAACAACTTGGACACATGCACGTAAGAAACGTACGCAGTACATCGCGCGCACGCATAAAAAAACGGGCCTGTCATTTTAAAACAAATAATATAGAACAATGGACGTAACAGACGGCATGGTTGTCTAGTGGAGCAGCGTCGGCAGTACAAATATCAAACCAGAATGAAACATGAATAGAAAAACGGAGAGTAACAGGCGCTTTACCCACGGCTTCTCTGAGCCGCGCATATCCACCTATCGCCACCGTCCGCCGTTGGTGGCGCCACCATTACCACTGAAAGCAGCAGCGCACGAGGCTGATAGAGAGAGGGCGTGGCGCTGAGTCTACACGCCACGCGCTGACGCGTTGTAACGCGTGGTTAGGGCTTAAGCGTCGACAAGCTTACTCGCGCGTTTATTACAACACTGGAACGAACCCCGAAAATAGATCGAAATCGCTTCGTCCACCTCTTGTCGGTCCTACCCGCGTAGTAGGACCGACCTTCTACCAGTAGAACATCTTTAGGAAGGCATGTGCCATTATAATATGAAAAAAAAAACATCACAGCATATCCACGGAGTGAATTATGATGAGTGGGCGAAGCTGCGGAGGTTCATCGGTAAACCGTGAATCTTCCGTGAATTCTGCCCAGTACATCATCACCGACGTGAGATCGGGCGCGTTTATACTAAAGGTTCGATGAGAGTTATGACGACTTGCAGCTCACTTTAATTTTACATGTACGCTGTGAATTTTCATTGTTTAATCACGCACAGGAGAAATCGCACACACGCACTACCTTGGAGGTCAAAATCCAGTGCCTATATATACGGGGTGGTCAGTGAACAGTTGTGCAGCGCGAGCGGTCGGTTTTTTCAATCAAGACGCTGCCGCGACGCTGCCTCGCGACGCTGCCTGCGTCGGCGCCGCAGCGCCGATGGCGCCGACGCAGGCAGCGTAGGAGGACCATGAGGGGATGCGAAGCCGGAGCACTTCCACGATCGCGTTCCGTTGGCGTTCGTTGGGCATGCTACGGACCTCGCGTCGTGGAACGCGAAGAGGGACGCTACGCGCGTCGTATCTTCCATCTAGCCTGGCCGTTAATTCTCACAGGGCGAGCGGGGAACGCGGTCGACAGGCGGGCGAGAGGGGGGCAGCGTAGGAGAGGAGAGAGAAGGGGAGGGGACGCGCATGCGCTCGAGCTCATCGCGGCGTTGCGCAGGAGAGAATTTCGGCATGTCTAGCCCGGGTTTCAGAGGAAGAGTGGAAAGGGGGAGGGGAGAGGGGAAGTGGAGAGGGGTATGGGAGAGGGGAAGTGTAGATGGGTATGGGAGAGGGGAAGGTGAGAGGGTGAGTGGAGAGGGAAAGGGGAGAGGGGTAGAGGACATGGGGGGATGGTGAGGGGGAGTGGAGAGGAGGTGTGTGGAGAGGGTATCCGCATGCGCAGTAAGGGTGGTCAGGCCGCACACCACCACCACCACCGGACAGATACTGGCGCTTACTGCCGGCTGCCGGGAGATACGCCGGACAACGGACGCGTGACAAGGTTAGACTAAGAGGAGCTACGCCCCTAAAAAAAAGAGCGTGGTGCAAACCATGCATAACATACACTGCTTAAAACTGCAAGGAGAAGCCCTCAAAAAGGAGTTTTATAGATGACATTGAGGAGTAGCCCGACGTTCGGTAACTAGAGAAATGAAGGGATGAGCTGTACAGCTATATTCATTTTACAGAGGTCAACAAAGGCATCTTGCATTTGCTCCAGTGGCGGAAGTTAAGAAAAACGTTTGCCGACCCCTTCACAATTCGCAAGGCAGATGTGCGATCCTGCGGCTAGCGCAAGCAGTGCGATAACCTTTAGCGCGGCAGCATATGTGATGCAACAGCGCATGGCGTGCTTAAAGCCGCTATCTCTTGAAAATTTGATTTTTCGCACAACAGCATATGAAGAAATGAGCTATAAAATATGCCGCAAAGAACTTATAAGCTGTATATACCAGCAGCTGTGTGATATACGAAAAGTATGCTATGACAAATATTTTTTTTTTCCTTTCGGCATGCTTATACGTATTTCTAAGAGTACACGGGGTACACGCGATTCGTTATAATTTTTATCTAGATCAGTGTATTTACAACAAGGTACTAAATTTGGCTTTCTTCCTCTATTTCTATTGGTGTGGCAAGGTGCCACTATGCTGAAGACAGGTGCTACATATCCGGGAAAGTGCACGATTGGCTTTGTCGTTAGAGCACGCTTTAAATTTAAATATAGCGCAATAAAAACAAAGAGTTCTTTTCTATGTCTCAATCCCTATCGAATTTGAACTCATGTTGCAAATCACTTTTCTTGCTACGATACCTGATATAAAACGCCCTTGACGATCTTCAACTGTTTTCACCGTGAGCCCCTTTTTACAAGAAATTACCGTAGGTTAAAGTATAAATGTTAGCGAAATATGCCCCAACATGCCGTAGATATTTGCCACTTAAAACACCTTGCTGTCGACTCGACGTTCGGGTAACACCACCTTGATCACTTGCTTGGGCTTCAGTCGGGCCTGAACTGTGGTCGGGCTGGGTAGGCGAAATTTTTTCTCGGGTCCGGGCCGGGTCCGGGTCTCGCTTTGAGTCACCGGGCCAGGTTTGGGCGGGTAAACTTGAATGAGTTCCGGGCCCGGGCCGAAAATCACGGCCCGTGCAGTGCTCTAGTGTACAATAACGATGTGTTGGACAAAGGGTGGTTTTAAATACAAATAATCAGTATGTGTGTGTTGGTTTCCCAGAATCCCGGATCGCTTCTCTTGCCTCTTCACTCCGTTTGACAGCCACACTCGGGGAAACGAAGGTGTCCCTATGGTCTGGCGCCTCACCACTCGTGAGGGAAAATCAACAGCGGCGTTCGCCCTGTCAACGAGGCAGTCGGTCCTACATTTCCTTTGGTTGGACAACACGACGCAGTAAAAGAGGTGAGTGGCACCCACGCAAAGGAGCCTAAACCATTTTCGTTTGTTATTTAAAAGAGGGTAACATCATCTTGTGCTGTAAGTTTGTCGTTAAGTGACGTGTTACAAAAGCTACTATTTGCAAGTTATGTTTTACACGATAACGGCAAAAAAACTTGGTTCATTACAATGCCTATTTGCATTTGGTGTTCTGTTGTGGCCTGCATTATGTCTGTGTAAATCACTTATTTTGTAGGTTTTGCAAACTCTCACAGCAATTCCGTTTTCTCATCATGATATCACGTTCTGCTTTTCAGATACAATTTTTGATGGCTGCTCACGCTGAACAGGAGCGACAACATAGCTAGTGACAAGTCTGATGCCTCCAGCCGTCACCACTTTTTGATTTATTCATAATCATGAGGAAGAAATATGGAAACGTGATGCCTATTTCTGCAGTTTATTTTGCACCTTATGAGACTATGCACATCACTGTCACACATTCTAGTTGGCTATACTCATACAAGCAGGTAAATAAGGAATACCTCAACGGCTTAAGTGATCACAGACCATCTTTTCGCGCTTTCTAGATTAGTCTGCTGGAAAAGGCGTGTTGTTTTGACGAGTTTCATTAAAATAATGCTAATATTCAACTATTCTTTTTTTTTTTTGCAGTCACTGGGCACAATGGCAAATATTATTGGACTTGCTTAAAATGAATACTTCACTATTTCCTACAGTATTCGAGCAAAAGTAGAGAATGGGTCAACTGAGTAATTTAAAATAGTTGTGGAGCCGCTATACGCTTCGGTGTGTGTCATTTGACCCCCGTAAGAGTGTTACCGGCAAGAGTGTTACCGGCAAGAGTCTCCTAGAACGGGCCGACTATGACCCACCAAGAAAGTCATCGCGACTCTTTAAAGACAGCCGTATACGTGGCAAGTCAGAACTCTCCGAAACGAGTCACCTATACTCTTTTTTATCTTAGAGTATACTACACCCCTTTGCGTATACCGGAATCTTAGGCGTGCGCAGGGTTCCCCATAAGGGGGGGGGGGGCGAAGGGTCATCGCAGCGCTCCCCCCCTACTAAGAATGTACGAGACCGATCTGGCGCCCCCCCCCCCCCCACTTAGGTGACTAGGGGGGTCAATGTATGGGGCAGATTTGGCGCCGCCCCTCTATGCCATAACATTCTGGCATAACGTCGTCTTGCGTTATGCCAGAATCTCAGGAAATACGAATTGACTGATTTTCTTAGTTATGTTTAGCTAAATTGTATTACCATGCTCAACTAGGCTTATTACGCTTGGCTGGGATTACGTTGGCTTAACTAGGCACAGCTATGCTTAACTTGGCTTGACGTGGCCGTGTCGGCACGATGATAATTTCCTGTCTACATAGCGAACCGGACAAATGGCGGGCATAACAGCTCTGCTGTAAAGGGTGAAATCTCCTGTTTGTGGTGGAACTTGGTGCTGAAGAGATCAAGCACACAAGCATGCAGCTTGGCCTCCACGATTTCCTGCTTGCCGACGGGCGATCGTGGATGACACAATTTAGCACTTCGATCTCGGCGAATTTAAAAAAAAATAAAAGCAGGACTTGTGAGGAGGGTAACCTTTAATCCCCCGTAGCTCCTTTGATAAAAGATGTTTTGCTTCAATGATTAAAATTTTTATTGAATGTTTATTTACTAATATTCAATTAAATTCAATACCAGTAACTAAATATTCAATACAAGCGACATCGGTTGCTTCATTTTTCGTACGTGTACACGGTCGTGCAGCATTGAAACCGTGTCAGCCACGATCACCGCGTTGTAGCTCATTTTAAACGCGACTGTAGATGCAAGCTGATATCGCATATTACGTTTGATGTACTGATTTATGAAATCGGATGCTCTCCCTATAGCATGGTTTTGCTGATGAAAATTACCAGCTACTTGAGCAGACGCATCAGGCAATACAGCGGCCACATACATCAGCAGCTAGGGGCCTCCGCTATATTTGCAAAGAGCACGTACTATATTGGCAATCAATAGTAGTCATACAAAAATATATCAGGCTAGAGCCAATGTGGTAGAGCCAAATGGGCACTGGCGATGAAAAGATCCCCTGTGATACATACCTGTCACGACGATGGCTGACCCCTTCAAGTACCCGTCTTTCTGCGTGCACCCACGTCTTGTTTCGATTCAATAAAGCACTCTTTTGGGCAAGTTGGTACAAGTTGAACATTGGTTGCTGAGTTTTGCGCTGCATGGGCGCGCTGCACAGTAGACACTTACGAAGGCACAGAGAAAAACACAAGAACTGGTTGTGTTTGGTTATTGTTGTGTTTTTTCTGTGCCTTCGTAAGTGTGGACTGTGCACCGCCCATGCAGCGCAAAGCTCAGCAACCTTAGTTTCGATTTGTACTACCGTTGTTTGATGCGATGAATTCCGCTATGCCTAGTGCTTCTTACTTTACGGCACCTCTCGTTCCTGGGAATGGGGTTTCTTTCAAAAAGTGAATCCCTGGCCAGCTTCCCTTTCTTTCTTTTTATAGAGCACATTCCAGGAGCGCAAAGTTCGTAAAAAAAACGGAACAGTAGAAGGTGAGGAATGAAAGACAGGCGCTACACTCTGTTACGCTCTATCATGCTGAAATGCGATGGTTAAATATTTGAGGGTGGTGACATGTGTATGTTGCCTGTTTGGCCCCGATGCCTAGTTTTTATGCATCTGCGCATGCACGCGCTTGTGTATATGTAGGAAGCCTTCCTTTTGAATAAACAGGCGTGAGTATAGCGCCTGTCTGTCATTCCTCTCCTTCTTCTGTTTCGTTTGTTTTACGAAATTCGCGCTACTACAAAATGATCAGTAAAAACAAACTCGATCAAGAAGAAGTTATCCTAAAGTACATTTCTTTTTACAGCATTACTATTATTGTTGATAAGTTTTACGTGCTCACCTTAGTCGAATTTGACATCGAGGGCTACTGTGGATATCTTACTGTGATAATGCATTTGTTTCAAAAATTCCTTCACGAACGTGGCACACGCCATTGTTTCTCTTTTGTCGACCACCTGCAAGAAAACTTGCGTGCATGTCTTGGTACGATCTGTTCCATCGTACCAAGGCATACTCTTCAACGTGTACCACTTAATAAACGTGCACTCGTAGTTAGCGCCGTGAGCTGGCGAAATAGTTTATTTTCGTATAGAGTATTCACAGAGAGATGAGATAAACATGTACAACAGATGAGTTCACATTGCGACCGCACGACGTGAAACCAATGGGAACGTTTTTTACAACTTGTTTGCCTTGTAGTCATCAAAACGCAGCTGCTTCATTAGATTGACAGGCGCCAGGGGCTTCCAACGTAGTCTCTGCCGTCCGTACTACACGTTACCGCAGTGTCGATTGACTGAAGGTACTCGCTCTTTATTTTTTTTTTTTCAGTCATGTATGTCTGGCACTAGGTGGCTTAATGTTTAGAAGAACTTGTCCACTTCCGGAATTGTTTTTCGAACCCCAGCTTAAAATTTTGATCCTCCTATGTTACCTCAATATTCCAGCATGGTTCTGATATTGTGTTCCGTGGCTCTAGAGCAATAAAACAACCGCTACGTCTTAACAGGTAATACCAAGTGTATGCACCAACTGTGCCCATACTACGTGTGTAATGCGGGCACAGCCTCATCGCGCACACACGCATCGTCTCTAATAATGTGGTTAGAACCAATGGAGTATGAATTCCGAAGGCAGATAATAGAAGTCTAGCTGCTAGGACGGCGAGTGCAGTGTTCTACAACACCTCTGTCATGAGCGGAACCGGAAGTGCCCTAAAACACCTGACCCTCCTTCACTGCTGCTAACACGCAGCGCTATACGTATCGAATGATTGACGCCTGTATCCTGTGAATAGAATCACTGTGGAGTGTACAGTCTATCAGTCTCAATAACAACGGGTTTCCTCCTTTGTCACGACTTCGCAGATGTAGGTGTAAGCGCGCTGAAATACTATTTACACAATGTAGTAGATTCATATTCCTTGAAGTATGTTCATCCTGCACAATATGGGATAACCTCGATGAAAACCAGCAGATAATGAAGCCAAGGACGGTATAGGGAACGCTAATTGTATTGTTCTAAGTGTATTGCAATAACTGTGATATAGATGTGAAGAAAGTAAAGTGGACGAAAAGACACTTTGCCGCTGGCAGGGACTGAACCTGTGACCTTCGGATTACGCGCCCGATGCTCTTACCAACTGAGCTACAGCGGCGGTCGTCTCCTCGTCCACTTATCGGGTATTTGTGTGCATGCAAACCCCGGGAGCTTTAGTCAGCGCCGCTCTTAGTCGTGATGGCGAGTGTGGAACACTCTTTTTTGCCAGATGGTGTCACATAGCACGTGAACCTTTAACGAGCGGACAGCTGACCAATGAGCCCTCGCATACAACCTGAAGGCATCAACTCTGCCGGAACAAGAACCTTGCTATAAATGAATGAAGGTAGGTTAGGTTCCTGCCAGCAGCAAGTTGCCTTTCCGTCCGCACTACTTTCTTCACATCCATATCACAATTACTGCAATACACTTAAAACAGTACAATTAACGTTCCCGATACCTTGCTTGGCTTCATTATCTGCTGGTTTTCATCAAGGTTGTGTCAAACAAATAAACGAGCGCTCGGAAATTATCGTCCTTCATACAATATGGGACAGAGGCACGTTTTCTTTTCTTTTTTTGTTTTTTTTTCACCGCTTTCCTTTTTCAAAGGTGCTTTGGAACAGCCCGGTAGGCGGAGGTAGAGTGGCTGTGTACGAACGGCTCAGCAAAATGCGTTGCCTTGCATAAACAGTGAAGAAAGGAGCATGCTCGGTCCTGCCGATGCCACTATAAACGACAGCATTCGTTACTGTCCTTTCCGGTGATGCCAACACCTGCTTCTAGCGAATCCTCGTTGAGGTACTTCTTAGACTTGTTCTGCTCGTCAGTACAGGCAGGTAAGCTTTTGGGGATGCCGTTGACGCCGTTGTGATGCACGCCATTTTTAGTTGCGTCTGATGGCGAATCCACACTTCTCCGCACGGGCATGAAGACCAGCTTCTCAAGATGCCCCGTTGGACCTTCGCAGGCGATGAACAGGAAGTAACTGAGGATGTAGCTCCACACCACGACGGCGAAGCACTGGGACACCTGTGTAGTAATCATAACTAAGAGTTGGAGCAAAATGTCATTCTGTCTACAACCAGCAATATTTCAGTTTTTTTTTGTTTTTTTGTTGTTGTTTTTTGTTGAGACTGCATTGACAAACTGTTTCGTATACGTTAGTGCGATTTAAAAGCAAAGGCGACAGCCAGTCCTCGGAATGGATGTAATATTAGCTACTAAGACAATCAGACGCTGTTCTTACGAACAAAATGGCTTTGTAAATTCAACTGCCGAACTGTTGAAAAAAATGACGTTTGCGGAACGGAGAACTGCGCTGAAATGATGTGTTTGTAATTTCCAATGTTAGCACACCTTTCACCACAAGATGAGCTCCGCTCTGTATCTATTTGCAAGAATTTTAAGAAGCCCTAGAAGAATAGCCGAACACTGAACATGCCGTGCACAATCATCCTCCCCCCGCCCCCGCAAACTTTCTAGACAAGTGAAGGACAGCTCTAGAGTCTGTGTCTGTCATTCAGAGGTCCGCTTCAGAAGCTAAAGATATGATCTCAGCCAACATGTTTACTTAAAGCATGTCGCGTTTAACTTTAATTACAATAAAGGGCAAGTAAGTAAGAAAAACCAAATTCCAACATCACTAGCTTATCAGTGCTACTTGCCGCAGCAGGGAACGTCACGCACGTAGGTTTTCTCTGAAGTTAGTTGAGAAATAAGCCCATCAATTGTGAGCAGCTGTTTTGGTTCACAGGTGCTGTCTCCTTTGGCCGACTCAAGCAGTCAGCCAGTGAGACAGCACTTAAAAGGAAGAAGTAATAATAATAATAATAATAATAATAATAATAATAATAATAATAATAATAATAATAATAATAATAATAATAATAATAATAATAATAATAATAATATCTAGGGCTTTACGTGCCAAAACGACGATATGATCATGAGAGGACCGCAGTGGAGGGCTTCGGAAATTTCGACCATCTGGTGTTCTTTAACGGAGCAGTCACATCAACTTCACGCATGCCGCGATTTTTGCGTCTACGTCTCGTTATCGACCCCCTAGCAACGATTCACTACTGATAATGCCACGGGGGGATGAATAAAAATATACGTAATATTGAATGCTATGACCAGTAACGAGCGTGGTTCAAAACGGGTGCAGCACTTTGCAGCACCCGCAGCGCTGCCACGCGGTTCCCCTCCCCCGTCCCCTTCCGCGGTGTCACGCCTCGAAAAGGCCCCATCTGATCACGTGGCCTCACAAAACGCTGACGCGAGTTTCACTTGTCATTTCGTCTGCTAGGCGCGCACGTGTAGTCATGTCTTTGTCACCACCATCGTGGTCGCCGCCGTCATCAGTGTCTACAAGTGATGAAGAAAATACTGAGGTATTAGAAATCGCTGCGATTCGCGACGTCGCGACTCATTCTCGCTTCGATCCTCTGCAAAGAAGCGATTCTGAAATCGACGCCGGTCCGAGCAGCGACGTGTAGGCACCTGGAGACGCACGCTTGGGCCATGCTGGCTGGCAAGAACCATTTTTTTTAACCTCCTTGGCAAGAACACAGAACAGGAAGAAACGTTGTGGACAGGACAGGCGCTCCTATCCTGTTCTCAAAAGTAAGCAGTCCGGTGACTAACAACAAGAAACGATTTGTTGAATGATTTATTAAAGATGAAATACGCCCGCACTGCTCAGGACACCATTCGCGTCTGCTGATTCTTCTATTACACCGGGCTCCCCTCACCCCCCCCCCCCCCCTCCACACACACACATACACTGTCGACGCTCGGCGCGCCTCGTCCCCAGCCAGGCGTCCGTGCTGGCGCGTTTCGCCTATGTCACTATCAAGCTCCGTATAACAGCATATTTTCTGGGTGTGAAAGGCCAGCGCCTGAGGAGGTGTTGGTGAGGCCACCGTTCAATGCATCGCGGAGACGCGTGGAGAGACGCAAATTGAATGCGCAGTCTTACCTGGAAACTTTTGTAAACCAACTTTGCAGCTGTCCGCGACACTTGCGACACTTGAAACGCCACTGGCGTAAGCCGCGCACAACTGTTTCACGACATGCTGGCACGTAATGCAGTCGAGATCGTCGCTCCGAATTATCACACACTGAGCAGCACACGACAAATCATTCTAAGCAGCGCGGCGAAGACGCAGGAGCTTGAGACAACCAACCCAGACAATTAAGTGAAGCCGCTGCCAGGCGTCGCTGCTAGTCGGCACCACAATGACAACATTGAGATCGTTGACGTTATCATTACTAGGGCATCGTCACTCAGCGCCTGGAGCGTGCCCTGGGGGCCCGCTAAACACGTCATAATACTGTCGATGTCGCAGGGTGCTGAACGCACCGTTGAGCTTTCGTACGCTGTTCGCCCTCGAAATAAAATAACTTCTATGTAACGGACGCAATTCGTACTTACATCTAAAAACTTTTGCGTACCAAGCTATCAAGTGAAGGTCATATCTCGAGGTTGAAATACTTTGTCATTGCTCCTTTAACGTGCATCGCACAGTACACGGACCTCTAGTATTTCGCCTCCATCGAAATCTGACCGCCGCGGCCGGGAGCAGCCGAGCACCGTAACCACTGTTCCACTGCGCGGTCAAAGAACTAAACTAAAATAAAATCTCTCCCCACATATGACTATCCAGACTGGAAGCACTTGTAGGCGCGCGTGCACAGGTGGGCCATTTGAGAAAGACGCTTGCTTCAACTCACCAGCGTGAAGTGAGAAAAGAAGATGCGCTCCCTGGCGATGTGGTACATCATGATGTAGAAGGGTGAGTGTACAAGGTACACGCCGAATGACAAACGACTCAGTGGCACAAATGGACTCCAGCACAAGAAGCGGTTGAGAAATCCTACAATGGTGTTGGGAAAAAAACACACAGTTGTACACAAAAATGAGACCATTTCTTTATCTAACTTCCTGTAATAAAACAGCCTATGTTTCCCTTAATACTCGTATAGATCGTAGGAATGTTTGATCTCAAATTATCATTGAAGATTGTATCAAGAACTTATAATTAAACACTAGCTGACAACAATTTGTGTGGGCACAACGTACCTAAATTCTGTTTCAGTGGTTGGATCAAAACGATCTCGTTTATTGTCCTCAGACAAGAAGAGATATTACAACGGCCCCTTCACCGTCGGCCAAGCAGCACGTCCTGCGTTCTTCCACTTTTATGTGGATGTTTTGCTGCCTCTCCGTTACTTTGAAAGCAAAAAAAAACAAAAAAAAGAAAAAAAGAAAACCAGAAATCTCCAACAGCAATTTCAGCTAATCACTTTCGCCGATAATCTCTTTGAATATTCTGCAGTATTCGTTTTGGTCAGCATATAACGAAGCCAAGCAATTTAGCTGGATTATTGGCCTGTAAATATAGCTCTACAATCCTTTTGTCTCTCAAATACTTTCCTAAAGCTTATGCCTACGTCCGAAGAAGCGTTCAAACAACGTGCAAGCAAGCTTTAAAGGATGACCATGTTTTTGCATTTATGCATATAGGCTTACCTCCTCTGCCAGTCGCGCAAGTGAAGACGAACCACGCTACGCAGACGGACCAGAGGATGCGGTCAGTAAAGGCAACAAACAAGCGTCGGGTTTCCGAGGCCCGCTCGGTGGTTCGGTACCAATCGATCTTCATGAAGATGCAGTACAAACCGCAGAACAGGGAGATGCACCAAAGCGAAGCTTGAATTAACTGAGGGTAAACAAAATACGAATCACGCGTCAGTAGTTGAAAAATTAAAATAAAACGAGGACATACGCAAAAAAACAACGCTAAGCCAACAAAACCAACTACTCGGATTATTTCGTATTTTGTTTGTGTCTGTCAACCAGTTTGTTCTAGAGAGAAAGAGAGGCAGAACATTTACGTCATGGCAGGGATTAATTCGACGTAGAGTTACTGTATATGCTACCTTTAGGTAGCAGAGTTGCGCATAGGTCCGGCTAGCAACCACAGCTATGCGGTGAAGCCGCACTCCGTTTTCGCGGGCGACATGCCTACCGTGTCGCCGATTAACATATCTGGCGTGTCGAAGAGTGGCGATAAACATTGGCTGTCGATGACTAGTGTTAATTCATCTCGCTGCAGCGGCGGCGTCGAGAAATACAAAAATTGGCCTGAGCGTCAGCTTTCCCGCAATGCATGTTTGCTAGCGGCGTTTGGAAGACAGATGCGCAACTCTGCTACCTAAAGGTAGCATACACAGTAACTCTAAGTCCACCTGAGCTTGCGCGCCCTCTACAGCTAATAAGTTGAAATAATGTTTACGTGGGCCTACTGGTACGGCTAGCAACGTTTTAACACGCTACAGAACAACACAGGACGCAAGACCGCATTGTGCCTTGTGTGCTGTGTTCTTGCGTGTGCTCGAAAGTGCAACCATATACATAGTCACGCCGCAGGAACTTTGAAATGGCAAAAACAAAAGATCCTCCAAATAAACACAAACTTTTCTCTGTTAAGAGGGCGTGCTATGTATATATATACTGTTTTCACGGAGGACCTTCTCCACTATTTGCAACGCTATGGCCACTTTCGCCACCTTGCCTGCCTATCTATCTATCTATCTATCTATCTATCTATCTATCTATCTATCTATCTATCTATCTATCTATCTATCTATCTATCTATCTATCTATCTATCTATCTATCTATCTATCTATCTATCTATCTATATAGACGAGAGAAAGGGCTCGTTTTGCTTTTTTCTTTCCTAGATCTAACTGAGAAGAAAGCTAAGGAAAGTATAGGAGATGTTATTTTGTAGTAATCATGATGTAAATGTGAATGAAGTAAAGTGGACGAAAAGGTAAGTTGCCACCGGCAGGGACCGAACCTGCGACCTTCGAATAACGTGTCCGATGCTCTACCTATATATATATATATATATATATATATATATATATACATATATATCACCTTTGTGTGGGCGTTGTACTCTTATAAAGGCGGGTCCACCGGCCGCAATGTATGTTAGTAAAGTTGTGTTTTGTACGTTGGTTGTCTTCCCACTGCATTTTCCACCGCATCCTTTGAACTGCATCCTTGCGTTTATATATATATTATGAGACGACGCCCAGTTCAGTAATCGAAAGGTCATATTTCGATGTAGTAACGGCGTGAGTCCAAAGCGGCGCAGCCCGCGTGACAAACGAAGATGATGATTACAATGGTTTCTGTACAGATGAAGATGAACTATAACGTCAGCGCTCGATATATATATATATACATATATATATATATATATATATATATATATATATATATATATATATATATATATATATATATATATATAGTCGTATAGATATGAAGGAGCACACTTACGAAAACTGCATATTTCCACTCATTAACGTTTTGGCCGTGGCATAGCCTGTGTCAGAAACTTAATGCAACGATGAATAAAATATGCAATTTTCGTAAGTGTGCTTCACAACTTTCTTTTGAAAAAAAAAAAAAAAAATATATATATATATATATATATATATATATATATATATATATATATATATATATATATATATATATATATATATATATATATATATATATATACGCAAGAGCACCCGTATACTTAGAATTAGGCACACGTTAACGAACTCCAGGTGGTCGAAATTATTCCGGCATCTCCCACTACGGCGTATCTCAATCATATCGTCGTTTTGGTACGTCAAACCCCATAGATTGCTATTACTGCAATTTTCAAGTGCCTCTAAGATGGACTGAACGTCAGGTTTCATTTAATTACTGCGAATGGTGGAACAGGGGGCGCAGGCGATCTTACCTTAGAAATCTTCACCTTGCCGAACCTTTCTACGAGAAGGAATGTGATGCAACCGGAAAAGAAGCATACGCCGTGGTAGAATGGCAGCAAATAGTAGTTGTTGATCGTATCTACAACCGTGCTGCAAAACGAGGGGAAGAGATGATTTCCATTGCAGCATGAATATTTCACTTCTTTAAAAGTCTACTACTGAAGGGTTACAACGGCTACTAAATGTACAAAGAATGAAACATCAAGGGAAGAAATACGAAAGGCACAGAACATTGGTATACATATGTTAGTTGCGTGGCGCTGGAGCTAGCAAATGATAAAATTTTAAGGACGACACAACAATGACGCATTAAGCGTGGACTTCGGAACGATGTATTTTATCAATTAAACGTTTGTATTAGCCATTTACTAACCGTGCGACTGAGTAGAACATGAAGCAAAAAATCAAAAGTGAAGACAGCGAATAGGGACAAAGAACTATATATGAAATATGAAATATTTTGTCGGTTTCTCTCCGAGTAAGTTTTAAGTATAATTGACAAGGTTTTATATGCAGAGATATTGATTTTTATGGTATAGTTTTGTGCGCATTAGTATTTCATGTGCAATCTACACTGAATACAGTTCAGCCGATCCCCCTAGGGACGATGAGCCAGACAATGAGGCAACAGCAACACTCTGTACTCTGAAATACCAACTTTTATTGCGATAGCAATTATATGGACACTCGAGGCGCATTTCTGCCGTCACCGTCGTCGTCGCTGTCATGTTCCATGTGAAGACCGAATCGATAACATCGCCCCGCGCGTCGTATATTCTATGTGCTCGTGAAAGCTTGCGAAGGCTGCCGATGGGCGCGGCACAAGCAGTAATCAAACGCGCCGGCTGGCTCCGTCGGGCGAAGGAGCATGAGGGGGTGCCCGTGAGGAGTGGGGCTGCGTCGCTTGGGCAGCAACTGTGAGCTTTGATCAAACGGGCGCGGTCGCACGCGCTACATCGACATAGATCAGCAGACGGCTCATACCCTTGTACGTCATGTGTTCTTACTGTTTACTTCGCGTTGAAGCAACAGACAGCACGAAAACCAATTTCTTTCGCCAGAGCGGCCGCATTCCCTTACGTCAGCGTCTTGCAGAGTTACGCGAAAACGGATCCTAAAGGAGTCAGCTGCTAGCCTTATTTCGTATCAAATTCCAATTTGTTGCAATCGCATGTATATCTTCGCACTTGCGGCGAAACTGTGACTCTTCTAATCTTTCGCTTTCTTTTATTTCTTTTTAATAGACACTTCTGAACTTCGAGGTTCGTGGCGCAACGCGTTCAGTCAAAGAGCGCTTGCGACTGCGAGGTCAAATTTTGGAAATCGTGCATTTTTACAAATAAATGCTACGTTATTGTCACTCTGCATGCCTCTGTTTCATAACTTAATTCTAGGTCAAAAAAGTTCTTGTAAAATCCGTCCGCACTGCTGTGGTCGTGCTGTAACATCGAACCTGGACGACCCTAACACTGGTAGTTGTGACCTAACAGCGAGAGCTCTAGAAGGACACTGCGAGGTGGCAAACACGGTCCAACAACCGTGGATGCCAAAAGACAAAACAAAACAACAAGAACAACAAAAGACAGCCACTTTGCCTTCCCTTGCGTTCGTGGTGGCGGTGTTTCGTGAGAGTACGTTGCTAGGCATTAAATTGCGGTGGTTTTTCCTTAGGGCGCATGCAATAGCGCGGCGTTACGGATGCCCATGCACACTGACCCTTGTAAATATTTCAAATATACGCCCCAGTATGTCCCATATAAGACTTGCTGCTTCAAATGTAATGTCATGCACCCTCCATGGCAGATTTCCAGCATGTCGCGCTATGTTTTTTACTGCAATCTAGACATTTATCGAGTGATTCGACAGTACAGTTGAACTGGCTTGACGGGGGCGGGGAAGATTATGGGCATCCCTTTACCGGCTTTCCACGTTAATTCTTGGGGCTAAAGGTGACTTCTGAACACAAGAAATTACTGCATGTGTGGCTTACGGGTATTGCCTTTCCCTCATTTCTTGTTGCACTGCTTGTACCTTTCACCTTTAGTAAAATGAGCTGTCACCAAATCTCTCTCGACAATCGCGTTCCGCTTCGTTAGAAAGCCCGTTTCCCAGAGTCGTTTGTGACACCAGGCACCAACTAGCGATGAAAGCGGTTGCAAGCAGCCGTAGTGCATTCTTACCTGAATGTATCTGCCACAGTCAAAACAAAGGGCTTCAAGTTCGTGCCGTATATCTGCCACGCAGAGATTGTGCAAGACACGAGGGAAAGCAGTGCAAATGTCGTAGCAGCCAGCCATTTTCTTCTGCAGGGAGAAAAAAAGTAACGTGGGAAACAATTCTAAAAACTTGCATCACTGAATTCTCCCTCTGATGCTGAAATTTCTTTTATCTTCCAAGTTGGTTCCCCTCGCCTGGGTCACGTTTTTCAATGTAAACATTTCAGGGTAATTTATTTCCCGAAATAACGAAAACAAGCAATATTTCATAGGTGAAAAGAAGCCGATAGATTTTCATTGTTTTGTGCAGTTCAGTATACGTTTTACTGTTGAATATTGAATGTGGACACGCTAGCCTAAATAATTGTCCGCAAATCAATCACACGTTAACGCTGTTGTGTCTACCGAGTAGTTTTTTTTTTCATATTGTTTATCATCAGGTGGGTTCTAATTGGCTCACAATCCCATATGATCGCGATTGAGTTTTTAAATAATGGGTACATATCTGCGAACACTGTGGGAATCATTGGGAAGAGAACTCGTGGGCCGTTTGCCGATACACTTAACAAATTGCCGTGAGATGTTCATTTCGAAACTGAACTGAAAGTTAAAACTTGATAAATGTAGAAACAACGGAGGCATTCACGAAAGTACAAATGTGCACGGCATCTTCGAATTATCGTTTGTTGCGCCACATCACCAAAAGTGGCCACATCACCAAAAGCAATGCGGTGCGCGACTCTCGCATATGACATTGTGCCACAATTTGGCAACCTCTGTAGGCGATTCAAGGGTGTTCTTCATCAACAGGGTGAAAACGTTACCGACTACCGACAAGCGGGCTATCGTCTGCAGTGAAGTCGTGATGATTGTTAGGGTTTAACGTCCCAAAACCACGATGTGATTATGAGGGACGCCTTAGTGGAGGGCTCCGGAAATTTTGACCACCAGGGGTTCTCTAACGTGCACCTAAATCTAAGTTCACGGGCCTCAAGCATTTTCGCCTCCATCGAAAATGCGGACACCGCGGCCGAGATCCGATCCCGCTACCTTCGGGTCATCAGTCGATCACCATAATCACAGACCACCGTGGAGGGTGCAGTGAAGTCCTCCTCGTGACGAACCTGGGCTACAACGCTCGACGTTGCATCCAGCAATATTAGTTAAATCTTTCACGAGCATTAATCGCAAAGAAAAGGCGCCGGCTGGATTGCTACGTCAACGTGCCGTGCAGGAAAGAGGAACTTCGCGCTATCTTATGGTTCAGTTCAGTTGTATTTTTCTCGATTAGAACGAGACATGCTCTGTCGAAACTCTCTGTATAAGTTACCAACAAAGCGTACTACACGACGATGAATCGGGCATATTTTTACCTTGAGCGCTGCACTGCGTAAATAAATCCGCAACATGAGTAAAAACGCTACTAGTTTAAACATTGTCACAATTACGTCACAACCTACAGCTTTACTTGTTCTCACGGCATAACTATCACTTATTATTTGCACTGACAAAGTTCATAGTATCAATATATTCCTTATAAATTAATCGGTGTTTTTAACACTAAAGTGCTTTATGCCGGGGCCCACCAAGTACATCCGTCACGGATATGACGTTGATAAAATGGACGCCAACGGGTGAGAAAGAAAAAAAAACTAAGAAAAGGTACCCCGCTGGGAATCGAACCCACGACGTTGCGGCCGCGACGGCAAGCGCTCGGCGCTCTACCGACTAAGCTAACTCGGGTGATGCGAGACACGATGCGAACGCGCCTTATATCTTTCACACATTCTCTTTCGCGGCGGGCGGAGCGGGGCGGTGCCGCCGTCTGTGAGATGTGAAAAGAAGTAATGCTTCACGATCGACACTTACTAGCGCTTACTCCGAGATTGCACGCGATATCGGAGGTCATGGTTACAGCGTCTCGATACCAAAGAGGTAGACTGGCCGCGCTGGCGTCGCCGGGGCACCCTTGACGCAGTTACGTTGGTTAAGGTATTTCTTTGCCTTTCGCTTCGGGTTAGCGTGCGTCGGCTCATCGGAGTAGTGCAGCTTCCACGTGCACCAACGGGATTTCACCGCCGCCGACTGCTTCAATTGCGAGAGCATCGACTAACAAAACTGCTGCAATACGCGTTGCAGAAAGGACGCGATTTCGACGGGCGAATGTCGTGCCTTGGTGGAGCGAGAGCAGTGCCTGCGAGACAGAAACCAGCGGGACGCACGCGTTTGCGGCTCAGGCTACGAACCTCTACCTCCCGTGTTGCTGAAGCGCAGTGTGTGTGAGTGTATGCATGAGCACAGGCGTCGGCTACCCATTACTAGAAAGCGCACACCGTGCCGTTTCTCTCCTTAATTGACGACGCTTTGAAGGAGTGTATACCGGGTACCAGTGTTGATTATGAGCTTGTTGATATCATCCTTACGCGGGATTCACGATTCGCTATGTCCAAATATATGTTCACACCGTCAGCTAACACAACGGTTTAATCATAATCATGGGCGTTAGTCGTCGCGATAGAGACATGCTGTCAACATGGGTGCATCTACGTCAAACGATGCTATAGCTGCCAAACACGAATAGACATTGTACAAGGTCTCATATATCACTACACAATAAGCACTACTTCTGTGAAGAAACGTTTCACTTTCGTGTTATACCGATTCCTATGACGGAGGGATCAGCCATGTTTTTTTTATAATAGACTTTAAAAATGCAGCATTTTGCGATGTGTTCGCATGGCCAAAACTATTGAGTTGAAAGAAAGATCAATGACCCATCATCTTCATGATAGACTGGTGCCTTTAAATTATGGAGAAACACATGTTTTTCTCTATGGTCGAAGCAATGATTTTTTGTATAAGTTATTTCGCACGACACTGTTTCACATCTAGGCACAAATTCAGCAGCGCCCTCACGGCATCAAAAAATTTTTTTCTGAAAAATATCGCTGAAATAATGGCATATACTGAGTTCAGATATAACGGCATCGAGAGAGAGAAAGAGAGATAGGCCAGGAAAGACAGGGAGGTTAGCCCGACGCACGTCCTGGTTGCTACCCTGCACTGAGGGAAAGGATAAAGGGGCGAAAAGAGAGACAGGAAGAGGAGAGAAGAGGAATGGACACAATCACGAGCGCACTTGGTGGAGCACATCCAGTCTACAGGAGGTCACACAGATCTGTTGACTTTAGGTATTATGATTTTTTAAAGCAATATTGGAAGTGATAGGAAAACCACCCGGTACAGCTGAGTACGCATCTGTCTATGAGCAGAGCAAGAGAGAGAGAGAGAAATACCTACGTCTTAAACATCTGGATCACAATTACGCTGACCAGAAACAACTGAAAGTCTGCTGAGAGGTACCACACTTGCACCAAGGTTACCTGCAACGAGAAGAAACGCGAAAGGCCGTGTGAAAACCAGCTGTGACGCAATGTCGCAAGGTGTGCACAAAATAGGCAGCCAAGCACGTTGAGAGGCATCACTGTAGGACATGGAATCGGTAATTGCGACACACTTTCTATGGAGTTTATACGTATTAGTTTCCATAATCATCTAGGTCTTTTTCTGTATCATAACTGGTGTAGGTCATTTTTATTTTAGTGGCACTTGTATGATTGTGTATGACGCTTCAATTTCATAGTAAATGCAGGACAGCGTGTGATATCCTGGAGCTGGCTTTACAGCCAGGATTACTGCAAAGTGCAAAGCCAACCACGGTCTGAAACCAGTGGCATGTGCTCCGCTGTGATTCGGGGCTGAAAGGAAAGAGCAGCTGTGAAGGGGAATTTGTAAAGAAATAGATAAATAAATAAATACATAATTTAAAATAAATAAATAAATAAATAAATAAAATATGCGGCAGATACTACGCGTTGCGGGAATCGTTTTCATGCGAAGCAGTCAGCGAGTACATCTGTGCGGTATTTTATGGTTTTGAGCCGCGTTACCAGGTGGACCGACGTGTTTTTGTAAGCGTAGTAGCTGTGTGCACATCGTGGGCTTACGAGGCACGTTGACAACACTGGCGTTTGAAGGGTAACTTATGATGTAACGTAACGTCAGCCCTCACGTTAGAGTACATACGTCAGTATTATAAAAATAAGGCCACTTTATGGTGCAATCATGTGAATATCATTCGTAACTTTTGTTAAAGTATTCCTCCGGGGTCGAGCAATGTTTCAATATAGCTTACTGAATCATAGGAATACAAATGCAATGTTTATTAGACTGCTAAAAAAGCAGAGCCAACACTGGAACCACAGACATTAATTTGATATGACGCCTGTATCGTACGAGTACAGTACTCACGGATTCAAACGCGACATCAGAATTTTTAGCATAAGGATTTCTATGTGCAATTGCTCGAGATAACTACGTCATGTCGCTACGAATCTGGCCTCTAAAGATAACGTTGGCTCTGACTTACGCGTTCGAGTCGAAATTACACAGATATCACCCGAAACGAAGACGGTAGAACCGAAAACATGTGCATTACTTAGCCCTAAATTGTCCTGTTTCAATCTGTGAGTACTGTACATATGTAGTGTTTATTGCTTTCTTGTAGAATTAGATAGCCAGCACCACAACCACAGTTGACGTTGCACCAACATTACGCCTGCATAGGCTGTTTTTCCGAACCAGTTTATAGACCTGGCGAGGCTCTGTAGTAGAATACCTTACTGCCATGCAGAATGCTTCGGTTTGATTCCTGCAGGGATCCTAATTTTTATTCTTTCCATTCGTTGGGTCAACGCTGCCGATGTCGGTTTCTCTTAACGCTCTCGCATTTAAATTACCAGTGTCTGTTCTCGCCGTTCCTGGGTTGATATAAAGTGTCAGTCACCTGTGGCGCATACTCGTACACCGAGGCCCGTGGGAAACGGGTGTGTGCCACACGTGTCTGGAGGAAAGCGTTTGACGACGTACGCGACAGGATTTTCACGTTATTGATGTCATGACCCGACAGTCATATTCGTCAAATCCTCTTACCCTCCCATGTCAATTTTGGTCTGCACCAAGTTAAGGAGGCGATCATGAAAGCACCCAGACGTAGGCGGATAGATAGATAGATAGATAGATAGATAGATAGATAGATAGATAGATAGATAGATAGATAGATAGATAGATAGATAGATAGATAGATAGATAGATAGATAGATAGATAGATAGATAGATAGATAGATAGATAGATAGATAGATAGATAGATAGATAGATAGATAGATAGATAGATAGATAGATAGATAGATAGATAGATAGATAGATAGATAGATAGATAGATAGATACGCTGAAAGTGCAAAAGGTTCGCTGAGAAATACTTCGCATTTAATAAATAAATAAATAAATGTACCAACGGCTGGATTTAAACGCTGGGTCTCCAGCACAAAATTCTTATGCTCTAATCACAGTGCATTATTCACGTGACGAATTAGGCGGACTAGAATGCCGGGCTCTTGGTGTGTTTTCACAATACTGACGTCTTGTCCTTGTTGTCATATCATGCGTACACCATCGAGGTGCGAGGACCATGGACCACAAATGATAGCTCTGTTAACTCTTATAGTCTATAGTTGCCCGACTCTGCCAGTCCCCATACCCTGATGTAGTGCTCGCGCCTTTCCCTCGCATCTACCGCTTATTCGACGGCGAGGTATGATTTCCGTCTTATCGCCCGCATTTGTCTCATTTCTCAGTCTCGCGAAATCGTGTGCCGACAATTACAGTCATTCTGATATATTAGTCCGAGTTTATCTTTCACACATTTATGTGTCAGCGCGGGATGTTGGTGTCTCACCCTGGAATGGAGCAACCTGTGCTCTTCACTCTGCTCTTCACAAAGGATGCCGCAGAAATTCTGGCACTCTGAACCCTTCTTTGTCCAAAACATAAGCGTATGCAACATTTCTAATAATGATAAGAAGCAGAAGAAGAACACTCACTATTTCTTGGTCCCCTCTCCAATTGCGAACCTGAAGAAGCAGATCCCACCAATGTTTATGAATTTCGCTGTAGAACCTGTTGTAGAATTCCTTGGAGTTCGGTCCTGATGCTATGAGTGGCAGCAGGTACATGCACATGATCATGAAGAACAGTGGGACGGTTGCCCTGCGAGGGAAACGAAAGCGTGCTTGTCATAAATGTTCCCTTTCAAATTTCATAAATGGGCGTAATGTCGGATACTAATCCTTGTACTAATATTACACGTATTTCCTCACTGGCATAAATAATTACAATAAACTTTTGCAAGCAGTAACCTGACATGTCTGCAAGTTTTATTTATTTATTTATTTATTTATTTATTTATTTATTTATTTATTTATTTATTTATTTATTTATTTTACTGTGTTTTGTTTTCCTGGCCGTGACTGTGAAGGTAATAGCTGTTCTGGTGCTGCGCACTGAAGTTCACTGTTCAAATTTCGACGATACAGCGCGCTCTCACTATGCGTCTTCCCTAAGCGCCATGTCCGACTTAAATGATACTCTGCTTCTTCGCCTGCTGGTCTCTTTCCCCCGCTTTTGCTGCATTTTTATTTTGTCCCTCTTTATTTCTTCGCTACAGTCCTTGATTGCTAGGGCTTAATTTTTATAACCGGTATTATCTGATGGCCTATTTTTCCCGAGGTCTCATCCCCAAACGTGGATTTATAGTAGTGCCGATGTCTCAAAGAATCTTCTGACACATGAGTCACATAGTTACTTAGGCGAAACATATTAGGCCCTCTTTCATCGCATATAATATCCACAATAATGAACTTTAGTCGCAGTAAAAGCACAGGTATCACGAGGCATATTTGTTTGTTTATTTATTTGCTTCTATTGATTAGGTTCCCCAAAATAAATCTTAATGGTCGTTACCACAGCCCTCTGCCCCTTCTGTCAGCCTGGGAAAAGAAAACAAGGTGAATGTGGTTCTCCTTAGTGTTTCGATTGCTAGCCACGATTGAGACACGAGCTGGTGCCGGATATCCTTTGTTCGTCCACTGCCTGACAATCTCATGTCTGTAGCGGAAAAGCCAATATTTGTCTCTTCTTGGCATTAGAGCTCAATACAGATGAGCAGCTAAGTTCCTGTTCTCCTCGTCGGAAACTATATCGCAGTCCTCAGGGCTAATAATATTTTACGGCCTCTCATACCTACGGTACTGAGCACACAGAAGTAGATGTGCAGCCCTCATATCTTTCTCAATATTTTGACACAACCGTGCATGCAAAACATTTACCTACGTGTCAGAGAAGAATAAATAAAATGCCGCGAACTTTTGTGCTTACTGAAGCACACTTAATAGTGATAAGAATCAAACGCTTAGTGCATATTAACATAGCACTTAGCGCTTCTGCTCACCTAATGAATCGTCTGATGATTGCCACCACAGCTACAATGAGGCGATTGCGAGTTTGCTTCACAAGCGTATAGTACAGCAAAAATCCGCTGCAACAATTACAAAAAAAGAGAACAGGGTTACTTTTCAAGAGTCTAAGCGATAACCTACAAACTCATTAGCCCAGCCATCGCTTGGACAAAAACGATACATCAGTATAGTATAAGCATTCACAGTTCAGCACTGCAAAAGTTTCAAGAATTCAGGAAACATAGTGTGGTGTTCGATGCTTCAGAATTGTTTTTCTTCAATGGAAGTATGCTGTGAATCACACCTGAAGAAGAAGAATGTGTCCACAGCGAAGAAGCCTGCGGTAACGATCATGGTCTCCCAGTGTTCGAAGTAGTGTACGGCGTTAATCACTCTCGCTGAAACAAAAACGGCGACAGTGTTACTGTTTGGCAGTCGTCGACGAAAGTGGGTGAAGTTAAAGAAACGAAACGTAATTATTATTTGCTTGACAGGAATATTTTGGGCAGTGAACAAAAAGCAGTTTTAGTGGGCCACGCCTCCTTATTGGTATGTACGAACACTCGGTGTCTTGTGCATATGAAAGCACCGGTATAGAAAAGACAAAAAAGCAGGCTGGCTGCAGTCGCACCACAAACAGAATGAAAAGTGTAATGAGATTAGAGAACATTTGATCGTTACACTGTAAAGAAAACTGATAGTGGTAGACAGTTCACGAAAATGAAAATTGGTCCAGGTTTTTTATGGAAGTTCAGCGAGATTTACAAGTTCTGTCGCACGATCACAGGTTAAGAGAAGCAATTTAATATTCTGGAACCGGTATCACCATAGGCGTGCGCAGGGTTCTCCATAGGGGGGGGGGGGGCGAAGGTTAATCGCCGCGCCCCCCCCCACCATACTAAGTCAATGTATGGGGCAGATTTCGCCCCCCCCCCCCCCTCTTAGGTAACTAGAAGGGTCAATGGACGGGGCAGATTTTGCGCCGCCCCCCCTCTTAGGTGATTACGGGGGGGGGGGGCGGCCGCCCCCCCTGCCCCCCCTCTGCGCACGCCTATGGGTATCACCCTTGGTTTCCGATTGTTCCTTGTTCCAGAAACGCTAAAAATCATTGCCTACTTTACGATCTATCAACTAAACTACAGGATCGGAAATAACATCGTTCAAGTAGCAGTGGCCGGAAAGACATATATAAGACATAAAAGTTTTTTTTTTATTCACTCTCTTCATGGACATGCTTTCACGATGGCATGGAATATTCTATGTAAACAACGTACGTACTGGGAAAAGTTTAGTAGGGTATAGTCCAGAACAGGAATTTCCAACATTCCAGTTACAGGTCAAGAGATGGATGGATTGAAAAAAACTTTATTATGGTCCCGCGGATCGCGCTATAGCATATGGCAAAAAAATACGGGCTTTCCATGACATCATATAAACCTTTCCTAAACTTGAAAAAAAGGACAGCAGATTTTACCGATTCGTTCGTTCAATGACAGCTTTTGCGGTGAAGGTCTTTTTTTTATCTCTCGTTACGAGGCACATACCCACTGTGGGAGATCACCCATAAATTGGGCGATTCGTATGGATTAAGTGGAAGTTCAACAATAAAGATAACTCTCTTACTGCGAAATGACGTGTTATGCGACGTTGTTCAAAGTGGAGCGCTCGTTTTACTATAGTGATTAATAAACGTAAACAAAATAATAATTAGTTTTTTAGGAAGGCAGGAAATGACTGTCGCATATGAAATCTTTTATGGTATTACAAACATTATCATGGAAGTACCTCAGTGTGGAAGCACCAAATCAAAGCTGGTCGTCGAAAGTCATGCTGATTCTTAGAGAGGCTTCGAGAAAACTTCTTGCTTAGGAAAATCTACTATAAGCAATCGGGAAGTGGTGTATTGTTTCCGGTACACTGCACCGTATACGCGAAGGCGATATCACGAAACCAGACCTCTGCAAGTAGAAATTTAGCGTATTTTGCTTATGTGCTTCTTTGTTTTTCAAATCATTGCCCTTCTCCTCTACTAGAGGACGACCAAGAAGCAGGGTAGGTGCGATTGGATCGCTTTAACAGCGAGGCCACATCCTTTCGAGAGAGAGAGGATATTGTTGATATAACGGGCCCTTGGTTGCTTTGGCGAATTTGAGCTATGGAAAAAAAACGTTGTGCTGTTGTCGTCACGACGCTATTGTTTCGATATTTTGATCGTCTGATCCGCTTTATGTGAAGAGTAGTAGCATGTCAGTGTCAGTACTTGTTGCGGCGACTAGCCTTGAAATAAAGACCATCTCTGAAACGCATTCTGTGCTGTCGAAATAAACTTCGAAAATTGTCAAAACAAAGGGTCACATAAAGAGTGACACAAGTTTAATGTTATAGAAAGCCATATTTCTACACGGTTACTGGTGTAGCGCCTCCTAATTTAAGTTTTGACTCATGTTTCTACGGAACTCTAGTAACAAGAAAGAAAAAAATGGCCCAAGAGACGACTTACTGATGTTTTCGGCGATTGTTGCGTAGGAATGTCCGAGGCAAATCCAGAAGATGCTCAGGAAGCGGATGCCATGTATAAAACGCAATGAGTTGGCCTCGGAATTCTTGTCGTTGTTCACATTCAGGATCACCCTCGTGTTTGTCACTATAGAAAATGCTACGATGCACCTGTATAGGATAGCTGGCAAGAAAAAAAATAAACGCCATACATAATCATAAGTGGCAATCTAAAAAAATATTCAGGCAGATCCCACGCATTGTGGGAATCGATATCATGCGAAACAGTCGGCGAGGAAAGGCCTATGCCGGATTTTTTGCTTTGAGTGAAGCGTTACGAGGTGGATCGACGCCTTTGAGAAAACTTCGTAGTTGCGCGCATGGCGGGTTTGCCAATCATCGACTACAGTGGCGGTCAAATGGTAACCCACGGTTCGACGTAACGTCGGCACTCACGTTACAGCGATGTTTTGCCGCAACAAAGTGCACGCTACGGTGCCGTGAAGTGCACATCATAAGCAGCGGTCGTTGGCGTTTACGAGAAACACTTGACAATAGCTTGCGGAGTACATGTTTATTGCATTGGTGTAAACGCGGATAGCGAACACTGCAACCACAGTTGGTGTTGTCCCGATATGACGCTTGTATATGGCCTTTTTCCTAAACAGGTTGAAGCACTGGCGTAGATCTGTGATAGAAGACTTGACTGCCTGGGTTCAATCCCGGCTCGAGCCATGATTTCTAATCTTTACTTCCATGGGGATTTTTGGCTAATTCACAATGGCGTCGATGCTAGCACCGGATTTTCTGCAATACGGGCTGCTTAGCGCTATCTAGTTCGTCTGTTCTCGCTGTGCCTTGGTTGATATAGACTGTGAATTACCTGCAACGCATACCCGTATACCATACGGGCCGCGTTATGCGGGCATGTGCCACATGTGTCTGGTAGAAAAGGTTTCATCGCGTACGCGACAGGCACGCTATTAAACACGTTATCAAATGCCAAGCATTTCTTAACGACCTTTGGCACTTTGAGCGTTTCTATCTATCTATCTATCTATCTATCTATCTATCTAGCCGCTTACGTCTGGGTGCTCTCATGGTCGCCTCCTTAGCTTCGTGTAGACCAAAATTGGCATGGGAGGGCAAGAGGACTTGACGAATATGACTGTCGGGTCATGACATGACTAACGTGAAAATCCTGTCGCGTACGTCGTCAGACACTTTCCTGCAGACGCATGTGGCACATACCCGTTTACCACGGGCCGCGATGTACGGCTATGCGCCACAGGTGGCTGACAGTTTATATCTACCAGGGAATGCCGAGAACAGGCATTGGTAACTTAAATGCGAGAGCGTTAAGAAAAACCGACATCGGCAGCATTGACCTGAAGAATGGAAAGAATAAAAATTAGGATCCCAGCAGGAATCGAACCCAAGCATTCTGCGTGGCAATAAGGTATTCTACCACAGAGCCACGCCAGGTCTATAAACTGGTTTGGAAAAACAGCCTATGCAGGCGCAATGTCGGTGCAACGTCAATGGTGGTTGTGGTGCAGGCTATCGAATTCTACAAGAAAGCAATAAACACTACATATGTACTCGTACGATACAGGCGTCATATCAAATTAATGTCTGTAATTCCAGTGTTAGCTCTGTTTTTTTAGCAGCCTAATAAACATTACATTTGTATTCCTATGATTCAGCAAGCTATATTGAAGCATTGCTCGACCCCGGAAGAATACATTAATGAAAGTTACATATGATGTTCACATTATTGCACCATAATGTGCACTTAGTTTCGATAATACTGACGTATGTACTCTAACGTGAGGGCTGACGTTACGTCGCACCATAAGTTACCCTTTAAACGCCAGTGTTGTTGACTTCCCTGGTAAGCCCACGTTGTGCACACAGCTACTACCCTTACAAGAACACGTCGATCCGTCTCGTAACGCTTGGCTCAGTGCCATAAAATACAGCATAGAAGTACTCGCTGACTGCTTCGCATGAAACCGATTCCCACAAGGCTTGGGATCGCCCGATTTTTTCATGTCATGACCTGTGAATCGCGTTCGTCATGCACTCATGTCCTTCTATACCAATTTTGGTATATAGCAAGCTAAGGAGACAACCACGAGAGCGCCCAGACGATAGATAGATAGATAGATAGATAGATAGATAGATAGATAGATAGATAGATAGATAGATAGATAGATAGATAGATAGATAGATAGATAGATAGATAGATAGATAGACAGACAGACAGACAGACAGACAGACAGACAGACAGACAGACAGACAGACAGACAGACAGACAGACAGACAGACAGACAGACAGATAGATAGATAGATAGATAGATAGATAGATAGATAGATAGATAGATAGATAGATAGATAGATAGATAGATAGATAGATAGATAGATAGATAGATAGATAGATAGATAGATATGTTCAAAGTGCCTGTGGTTCGCTAAGAGATACTTCCCATTTAAACATTGCATTGTTTGATTTGTTGATTCCGCTGATGACTGACGCGCTCATTTTTAAAAGGTAACTTTCGTAGACTTGTTGATGGGCAGAACGTACTTGGCGACTTCATGCGGCCAAGTAAACGTGATCACTGTGACAAACGATACACAAGGTATGTGAAATCAGCTTTCTTATAGCTATCGCTGTCTAATAGAGCTTCTGCTCTATTACACAGCGATAGCTATAAGAAGCTATAAGGTTTTTATAGCTTGCGGAAAATAGCGTTAATCATTTGAGACACTGCAGTAATATTACAATATTATTGAGAACTAACAGACAATAATGCCAAGGAATGCCAATAATGCAGTAATCTTCCCGGATGAATAGTTATGGGGAACACGTGGATTTGACTAGCGTAGGCGTACCAAAGAGAATCAATATCTGGAGCCAATCACCTCAAAAAGATCGCCGTGCGAGAGGCTCATCTATAGCCTGTAAAAAAGAAAAAGAATTCTTTGCGAGCTAATAGCCGTGGTCAGGTTTCTGAACTCATACCGCGAACAATGGACATGAAAACAAAACAAATGTATGCATTTTTCAACGAGGGCAGCAGTACGGCTACTATTAACACTGACCCGCTTGAGTCAGTTCAAGTAACATCGCTAGAACGCATTGGTCAAGAATTATTTTTTTTAATGAACGGGGATTAACCAAAGCAGTTTTGCAAGTTGGGATAACGCTTGTTCTCTTGTGCGACATCGGCCTGCTTATTTCAGGAGCGTGAGCTTTATATAGTCTGTAGCACGAGATTTATTTGACGAACAACACATCATTGTGTATTTACAGAACATAACATTTAAACGAGGACCACAGGACTGAGCCATTGTTAGCCCTGTTTCACTTCCACAAGCACACGTCGAGCCATCATGAGCTGGACTATACTATACCGAACTGTCCTTAATGTACATGTGACGCATTTGTGTTAGTATGGTAAGGGAGAAGTCTAGCCATAAAATATACCCAATACCTACTCTTTCTCATCAAGATTCTGTCTATATATTTACACAACCATTTCACCGAAAGTACAGCGTTAACAGTTATCATGAGTAGAAGAATCTTCGTTCTAATAGAATCATACGGAGCATTTTCTTTTGGCAGCATCATGTTTTACACGCTAGATTTATATGTAAATCACGGTGACGATGTCGTCGACGTTCCGGTCACCAAATTAGCAGGCTTGCGATACAGAGTAATTTACACAGCTTTTTTTCGTAATTGGCTAATTTGTTTAATTAAACTTTGAATTATCGATCTTGAGTTTTCGAAGCAAATGAGCAATTTTGAGCCCGTTTCCAAAATCATCTTGTCGAGCGTAGAAACTTTCAATAAAGTAATGCTTGTAAGACCTTCGAGAACATATATTTGACATTCGAAAGCATACTGAAAGCAAAGTTAACACGAAAAAAGAAAAACCTTCATTTGTCTTTCGGGGTGATGCAGAGGCACAGGTCTTGCATTAAGATTCATCGGCTGACTCTTTCGCTTCAACATTTAGCCCAACTTTCATAGTCACTTGGCCATATTACCTCGGATCATTTCAAAGTTTAAGCCAATGTAGTAAGAAAACGTTTAATTAGTGCAACTTGTTCGTTTCTCACAAACATCGATCGAGTTTTTTAGACAGTTGTATATTAGCGGACTCAATAGGAGAACCATGTACCATAACGTACTGTCGCTCCAGGAAGAAAGTACTAGGTTTCAACGCAGCACGCCACTTGCAGTTTCTTATTTATTTCATTCCTTCATTGATTTGACCATGCGCACATTCTCTTTTTATTCATAGTGTGAGCGCGAAGAGTGAATGACTCTTCCTCCTCTTTACATATCATCATCACTTGTGCATCTTCGTCATCTGTATATATCATCATCAATGTGATTTCGGCTCGAGCACGGCTGAATAAAGCGGTTCCTCATAATAGGCATAAAAACGCTTTGAATTCACATTTAGCGGCAAATATCAACAGTTTATAAGCTACAACGACATCACAATTGACGCTTCCGTTTTATATTCATCTTCGTGATGTTCGGATGTTTGACTTGTACTTCAAAACAATGTGGAAAATAAATTGCAGAAGGGTGTTCTGAGGGGCCAGTTGGTACATGATACGGAGGGGGAACAGCACAAAAACGGGACGAAAAAAAAGTGACCACAGAACACAAGCGCTGACGAACAACTGTGTGTAAGTTTATTACACCGGAAGATATAGCTGAGAAACATAACTAAAAGAAACAAAACAAAACAAGCATCACGTGCGCAAAATGATGAAAGAAAAATCCGCCACGAGTTGAAAAGTCCAACGTTAGCAGCTCAAAAAAATCTCTTTTTCGAGGAGGGCGAGTGAAGGCTGACTGACGCACATGTTTCCTTTCTTCTTGATATGGAAGGCTTCGTTAATTTCGCGCCCCTGTGACGATATCGTGAAAGAACCCCACAGTTATGGAAGAGCGGAGCACAGTCGCACGAGGAACAAAGGGGTGGCTGACGTGCTGCTCGTCGAAGTTCTGAGATTGTACGCATGCTCTTTCAGGCGGTCGTTCAAACAGCGACCCGTCTGTCCAATATGTCCAATTTTCAACTCGTGGCGGATTTTTCTTGCATTTCATCATTTTGCTCACGTGATGCTTGTTTTGTTTCGTTTCTTTTAGTTATGTTTTCAGCTATATCTTCCGGTGTAATAAACTTACCCACAGTTGTTCGCCAGCGCTTGTGTTGTGTGGCCACTTTTGCATCGTCCCATTTTTGCGCTGTTATAATAATATCTGGGGTTTAACGTCCCAAAACCACCATATGATTATGAGAGACGCCGTAGTGGAGGGCTCCGGAAATTTCGACCACCTGGGGTTCTTTAACGTGCACCTAAATCTAAGTACACGGGCCTCAAACATTTTCGCCTCCATCGAAAATGCAGCCGCCGCGGCCGGGATTCGATCCCGCGACCTTCGGGTCAGCAGTCGAGCGCCATAACCACTAAACCACCGTGGCGGGGCATTTTTTTTTTGCGCTGTTCCCCCTCTGCAATTTGGAAAATATTTTTTTTCGCGTGCAATGCACTGTAGGCATTTTCACACCAATAATGGTGTTTCGATCACTGAAACAGCCTTCGTACACCCTTATTTCAGACATTTTTTATTTTTCAAAGGGTGTAAATACGACACAAACGCCCTTTCCGCATCCTTATTTCGAATAAGGGCGCGTGAAGGGCATATGTTCAAATATAACATCCTAATAACTGGTATAGGGTGTGGGGGTGTTTCTTGAAATGTTACACCCATACATTTTTTGGCAAGAAGTTTCGGTATGTTAGCTTGGCGAATGTTTTAAGCTGTTAATAATAATATCTGTGGTTTAACGTCCCAAAACCACGATATCGTTATGAGAGACGCCATTGTGTAGGGCTCCGGAAATTTTTACCACCTGGGGTTCTTTAACGTGCACCTAAACCTAAGTACACGGGCCTCAAACATTTTCACCTCCATCGAAAATGCAGCCGCCGCGGCCGGGATTCAATCCCGCGACCTGCGGGTCAGCAGCCGAGCGCCATAACCACTAGACCACCATGGCGGGGCTGTTTTAAGCTGTTAAGCCTCAGTGACAATATACAGCTGCGAGCAGCAACATTCCGGTTTTTTTCTTTCGATTCTAATCGTTGTGCGCCCACACCCGCGGCTACAACGTTTTACGATATAGCATGCATACACGAATTATAGCTATAGTTCTGCCCTGGAAGAACTAGCTATGGGATTTGCTTTATAGCGCTTCAGAAGGAAGGGAGGAAAGGGGGAGGGGAGGGGGGTAACCGCTTTATTTATATTTTTGAAAAGGAACCGCCATGGTGGTCTAGTGGTTATGGTGATCCACCGCTGAACCGCAGGTCGCGGGATCGAGCCTCTGCCGCGGCGGCCGCATTTTCGATGGAGGCGAAAATGCTTGAGGCCCGTGTACATTTAGGTGCACGTTAAAGAACCCCAGGTGGTCTAAATTTCAGGAGCCCTCCACTACGGCGTCTCTCATAATCATATCGTGATTTTGGGACGTTAAAACCCAACAGTTATTACTATTATATATTTTTGAAAGGGTGTTAGAGTGCATGTTTGCTTAAACACCCCATTCCACTTTTGTCATAAGGCGAAAGTGGAATATGGTTTTCATATTACGTCCTTGAAAATTGATGCATAAAGGTGTAAGTCCGTGAAGTATGCCTATGAAAAGGGTGTAAACCTGCTTATTACGCCCTTTATGTGGGGTATACGGGTGTGAGTAATAGACACCAAAAACACCTATATAGGTGTAATATGGCTTACAGTGTAGTTTTGTGCAGAGGCAAATTAGCAAATTTTGTTTCATTTACATTTTTTATTAACATTATTTTATATTCACACTTAAACGAACTACATTGCGTGCATTCAGAAATTTTTTTTATGCGAACATAATTCTCGCGAACGGTGTCTAGACTCAAACATTTGTTACGAGAAAGTGCTTGCTAAAGAATTCAAATATATTTGGTGGTTTTATGTAAGAAAAATAACAGTCTAATTACAAGGCACACCGTGCAATACGGGACTCGGAGATCAGTTTTGATCATATCAATATATTTTAACATGCACATAAAGCTAAGTACACGCGCGTTGCTGCATTTCCTCCCCATCGCAATGCGGCCGCCGCCGGCGCGCCCGGGACCTCGAGCTCAGCACAGCAATGACGTAACGACTGGGCTGCCATGATGGGTATGCTGTTCACTAGAAAGAGCGCTGATAATTTTCAGCCACGATTAGCCGCTCAATGGGCAACGTAGGCAAAAAAAAGAGTTGGACCACCACGGACTCTGCATTGTATATACGTACAGTTCTTGCGTTTCTTGTCCCACTTTTCAGTGAGAAGCTCGAAGCTTGTTGCAGCTACAATGACACCGGCGAGGACAGCCAAGAAAGCTCTGTAAAATTATAAGAAACTGCGGTGAAAGAAAGACATTTGCTTTGAAAGAAAATACGTGAGTATATGACTTGACACACAAATGCTTATGATTGCATCTGCATTCATTAAGGGTTGCTGAAACATATATAGTTAAATGTTACGATGTGGCCGCCTAACATAAATCAGTTTTTGGAAGTCACGTCAGCAGGCATAATAAAGTGGACTATTTTTCACCAGTTGTCATGGCTGGAAAAGGTCACTTTTTTTCAGCAACTGTACCGACAAACACTTAACATTTAACACATTTGATCGTGAACTATATTATGGGCAGTAAACTGTTTAACATCAACTTACTATTATTTAATGGCGTAGCTAGGGGGGGGGGGGGCACACTGGGCCCGTGCCCCCTCACCGAAATTTCTTCCCCATGGGATACAGAGCACAAAATGGCACTCGACCCCACTTATCTGCCCAGACACAATGTCAGATCAAGGAGGTGGCCCCCCGAAAAAAATGTCTGCCAACGCCACTGCTATTATTATGTATCGAAACACAACTAGAACGCAATCTCTCACCTAATTACGTATGTCTCAGTGATACTGGCGTAAGTGAGTTAAACAGGTTCTTCGGAGCCTGAATGCACGTGCGCAAAGGCGTGGGGATCTGTTTTCCCATTAGGCAGCCGCCTTCACTAATGATACGTACAACATCGTGATTGGCTGAAATATTCTCTTAAAAAAGTTTTTAGCGTGAGACGTTTTTGTGAATACAGGCCCAGTTACACATTAGCCAGCACCCTAAGCTTGAGCGGGTGTATGCAACTACACCGACAAGAACCTAAAAGCTTGTAACGATTGTTGTACCGGCGTTGACAATGTGCCTGAAATTACAAATGTTCTTGAAAAAAAATACTAGAGGGAACTCTTGTGCTACGAGCATTCAGAATGATAGTGCATCTGGGGTCGAATTCACAAAACTTCTCTTTCGTAAATGATTTTTGCCATTGGCTGGTTGCCTTCGTCAATGATATGTCCGGCATCAAAATTGGCTGAAATATTTGTCTTACGAGAATTTTATTCGTAGGACGTTATTTGCGAATACGCGCCCTGATCTGCGTCCGTTTGAATTTGAACGTTCTCCTGACATTATTAGCTGTGCTACATATGGTTTATCGGTTGTCCCTTCCATACCGAAGCTATCATATTTATTTTTAAACGCGGGTGATTATAGAGCTCTGAGTATAATATGAGGGAACGGATCATTTGTAAAGCCGCACAGACATTCATAGGCAGAGGCACGAAGGTCGGGTAAAGTATTACGCTAATTATAATTCAATGTTGGCTGAACCTCCACCCTTACGGCTCCCACAGCCAGCAGCGCCAAAGCACTACCTAATTATTTTTATACACTACATCGATGGCCGAAATTGTCTTGCGCATGCGCTGTTGTGGCTGAACTAATTTTGAGCCTCCTTGCCGCGTTTTCGGAAAAAGTTTACTTCCGCAACTGCAAGCAGGCGAAATTCGCCGCTAGGTTGTTTACTTGCAGCTTCTCAAGCGTGGACAAAATATAGTAAAAATATGATTTTTCATGAAACGGCCAAGGATACAAAATTTAGCTTTATGTACGTCCAGCAAAATATTTCAGGATGCGGTACAGTTAATTTCTTTTAATGTAATATTTTGTGGCATTTTAATGACGACAGCAGAAGGAAAGTTTAGAGACATAAAAAAAGAGAAGCGGGAGGGGTTCTATTTTCGCCCGCTTTCAAATTGTTATGTAATCTATACTGGGAAACGCTTTGCAGCTAACCTAGTGTCTACAATTCACATCTCGTACTTGAATCGCATTTAATATATGAAACGTATTCTTACATGCCACGCACACTGGTTTTTGTCAGCGCGAATGACTATTCCGCTCACCAAAGCCAGGTACGAGTATATTACGACGCACTCACATTATGCATGCCTGGGTAATGTCTATCCCATCGTCCACGCCAGTGACGCAGTTCTTGACGACGATATCTGCTGCAGTTCCGAACACTGGAAAAAAGAAAGATGCCTGCATTTACCCCCGGATGCTGTTTGAGTCACTTCATTACCTTTCTAAGCACACCTCGAAGAGTGCCATTGCATAGCGGTGTTACAAATAGTATCAGTGATGCGCTCTTTTCACGTCTCTCGAAATAAAACGGCGGAGCCTTACGGAGAAGGAACTTTGTTCTTGCTGTTGCCAAGTAACGCTCCTCGCACGAAGCACAGTTGATGTAACGCATGATCGAGTTGGATTTTATAACGTAAAGTTGTAGCACATTACTAGCGAGACGTTTTCTCAGTTTCTATTGTTTGATTGGGAAGACAACGATACATTTGCAACGCTGCGTGTGCTTGGACCTTCGGCACCTCCCCGGGCCATGGCAAAGCCCTGCCTGTGCGATACGCAAAATGAAAGTGCTGCTGGTGTTTTTAAGGACTGCTCACCTGAACAAAAAATTATGAATTACTAAAGAGTAATTCATAAGTGTAAGTGCGCGTGCGTGCGTTTGTGTGTGCGTGTGCGTGTGCGTGTGCGTGTGCGTGCGTGCGTGCGTGCGTGCGTGCGTGTGTGTGTGTGTGTGTGTGTGTGTGTGTGTGTGTGTGTGTGTGTGGTGTGTGTGTGTGTTTGACAGTGCGTATTTGTGTGTATACGTTGTCGTTGTATATACTATCGTCATCACCCGACACCTGGAGTAGCGAGCCAGGTGATAAATCAGGCTAACAGCTCCAGGGATATCATTAATAATTGCTATCTATCTATCTATCTATCTATCTATCTATCTATCTATCTATCTATCTATCTATCTATCTATCTATCTATCTATCTATCTATCTATCTATCTATCTATCTATTTTCAGCGGTGATTAAGGCTTTATCGTCTGACGATATCGGACTTCGAAAAGTCACGAGGGGAACAGAAATCGTGGCTAAGGCTTATAAAACAAATCAAACAAACGTCATGATAACCTGCTTAAACAAAGCTGCATATCTTACTTTTTTAATTTAATATTTTCTAGGCTTTGTCGTGACGCCAACCGGTGTTATAATAAAAGAACATGAGAACGTTTTGAAGAGTTCCAATGTTCGATACTTCATGAGATAGGAAAGTATCCGACGAAATTTTGTCATATGCTATGGTGGGAAATACTAAGAGCCTAGTAGGTCAACTAGCCAGGAGTACTGCGATTGCAAACTGCAGTGCCCCAAGAAAACAAGAGCCGTACTTATGAATATTCTGTTGCTCAAGTGACACCTGCAATTGCCCATATCAAAGACAATAACTTTATGAAGAGGCCCTATCAAGTAACGGGACCCAAGTGTTAGCCTGTGATGAAATATCCGGGCGAAAGTGGCGAGTGTTAGCCCAAAATATAAACCTGAGTTCCCTTAGCAGGCAGATGACAGATTTAGCCTGCTGTGCATGCCACTTATCTCTGTATGTCGCATATATAAGTTTAACGAGGTCCTATATTTTCCTAAAGAACTGCAGCGATCAAAACTTACAGGTCCTGCCAATGTTGGTAATATCTTGTTCAGTGCACGAGTTGATGAAGCACACGCCCATGCGAAGACCAGTCAACTTCTTATCCGCCAGATAGCCCTTGAAGCTTCCGGCCTATGTGAAAGAAGAAACAAAGAAAGTTACGACGACAGGCATTAACAATGAACTGGATACCGATTCACAATACAGGGTGTTTCAAGAAATGTGTCCAACCTTCTCAGAAAATAAAAAAAAATTTGATATTTGATTGCTGCCTTCAGAATTGGTTTTTCTGTAGTGGCAGGGATTTTAAGATGGTTAAAGAAATTATTTGGGACTGCAATTAAAAAAGTTAAATTAATTAACTTTTTAATTAGTGGAGTTAGGCGGTTGTGTCAAATCGGAGAATTGAAGTTCTTCATGCGAGAAACCCAACCCAACTTTGAGATTTCAAAAAAGTGGCATCTAGTAATAATTACGAAGTAATCAAATTCAACCAAATTCAATGGCGAAACTTAAACAGAAACATGGAAGAACGCAACTGTCATGTTCTTCTGAGACGTCCAAAATGAGTGAATGTCTTTTTCTGTAGCGCTAGGCATCTTAAGATGGTTAGAGACATGACTTGAGACAGTAATTAAGAAAGTTAAATTAATTAACTTTTTAATTAATGGAGTTAGGTGACTTTGTCAAATTGGGGAATTGAAGTTCTTTGTGCCAGAAACCCATCCCAACATTGAGATTTCGAAAAAGCGGCCTCTAGTAATAATTACGAAGTAATGAAATTCAAGCGAATTCGATGGCTTTCGCTGTTGAAAGCCGTTGCATTTCGTGGAATTTCATTGTGCTACAACAATTACTAGAAGACGCTTTTGCGAAATCTCAAAGCTCGGATGGGTTCCTCGCATGAAGAACTTCAATTTCCTCATTTGACACAATCACCTAATTCGGCTAATTAAGAAGTTAATTAATGTAACTTTCTTAATTACTGTCCTAAATGATGTCCTTAACTACCTTAAGATTCCTGCCGCTACAGAAAGAGCAATTCTGAAAACCCCGAGCAAATATCGCATTTTCCTGATTTTTTTAGAAGGTTGGACACATTTCTTGAAACACCCTGTATATCGGTTACAGGTATCGGAGAAAAAAAATTATATGGTGCAAAGGAGAGGCTACGATCTCCGCTCCTCCACATCTTCAAACAAGACAAGCTTTATTCGGTCTTTTTCTGTTCGTGGCTATCGATAATGTTATTGATGCAAGTACATCAAGGAAATGCAAAAGGCAAAATAAGAAAGGTAATTTCGTTCGTTAAGTGCGCGTGAAGTTCATTTACGGTACTGTTGGGACTTCGACGTACTCACAGCCCCCACGGTGGTCTAGTGGTTATGGTCGTCGACTGCTCACCCGACGGTCGCGAGATTCTATCCCGGCTGCGGCGGACAGATTTCGATGGAGGCGAAATGCTAGATGCCCGTGTACTCAGATCTAGGTGCATGTTAAAGAACTCCAGGTGATCGAAATTTCCGGAGCCCTCCACTACGGCGTCCCTCATAATCATACCGTGGTTTTTGGACGTAAAACTCCAACAGTTATTATTATTATTCCATGTACTCACAGTTGGCCTTTCTGCAATACCGTCGCTCCAATATATGAGCCACAACATCTTTCTTAATTTAGATGGTAACTATAAGGACACTGCAAATAAATTTTTTGCCGTCGCCATGACATTCAGTAGAAAGCTCAAGCGCAGTAAGATCTCATCGTACCACACGCGTGGTACGCTATGGGTGCGAGGGAAAGTTTGCAAGGATGTCTAGAGAAGGATAGTGCATGATGCACACCATGTTCCCGCCTGAGGTGGAGGGGCGAGGTCGGGAGCTGAGCTGAACGTCGTGTAAAACGTGCGGAGCCGGGTGTTCAGTACAGGTGAGCATGCGCCTCCTCTAATCAACCCGGCCGTAGCACACGCGGCTAGGCGCATATAGACCCAACATACAGGTCACCTGCGGCGGGCACGTAGACTAGGTGAACTGCCATGTCTTGTCGCTTCGTGTTCTCGTCATATTTGCCTTTGCGCGCGAGACACTATGCTTGTCACTTTAATTAGTTGGTGAATGTTCACTACGATAAATGTGGCCGATAAAACTACGAACTACTTCATGTAGTGGCCTAATACATTGCTACTGCTATCGACGTTCCGCCTTTCGAACAAAACTGCAATTGCTTAGTAATTGCGGCAGCAATTATATCGACATTCTCGGCGGGTTCTTGTCGCCGCCGTTGCTGTCGCTGTCATGTTCCGTATAAAGTCGAAGTCGTAACTTCGCCCGCGTATATGTTCTACGCGCTAGCAAAAGTGCGCGAGCGCTGGGAATATCTTTGGGATATTGATGTATATATACATACTTATACATATACCCAGCATGACGGCGGCGACGGCAAAAACCAGCCGAGACTGTCCATATAATTGCTATCGCAATAATAGTTAGCTGCTGGCCTTCTTTCGTATAACATACCAATCCTTCGCTATCGCATTCATTGTTTCGCCCTTGCGGGGAAACTGATATTTTGTGAAAACGGATAAAAGAAAACCGTGGTTGAAACAAAAAGTAATAACGGTACCCTTTGTCTGAATGAGGGTACAAAAAGCTTGGATGACGCTTAAACTTCGCCTTTACGAACGGAACGCGATAGCGTTATTGAGCGTTAGCGTTATTGTAATGTCCTGAACCATCTGCGCTATCACCAGAGCCATGACTAAAGGCACAGGCTAACCAACCAGGTGATGGGTGTGTACCCTGTGCAGCAACCAGGCAGGCAGCAAAGAATCATCCCGCCACTGGTGGTATCTGTGGCCTATGTTGGGTTTGATTCCGTCTCGAACCTTGACTTTTATTCTTTGAATACATTGAGATTTTTCGCTGACGTACAACGCCGATTTTTCGCTCCCAACCAACGCCGTCGACGCCCACTTCTCTGCGACACGGGCTCTTTAAGGCTAACGCATTAAGGTGTCCTGCAGATGAGTAGAAACAATGGCTAATTTCTTTGTTCTGCAGATCGCTATATGATGTTATTTGGTGTATTCTCGAGCACGCAGCTGCAGGACGACGTGTTTGTATACTTTTATAATATGTTTAGAAAAAGTATACCATTGTCTACTTCAGATCTCATTTGACGCATCTTGCTTTACCCGCTAGTACCTGAAGTTAACTAGCCTTATCAAGCTGGATTTGTCCAGAAAGGAATCTTCGGTTTTCGCTATTAATTCACTAGTTAGAAACGACCTAACGCGTTCAAAAAGTGTCTTGTGATAACTGGAAGTTAAAATCCAAATAAAAGTCTGGCAGAAAATAAACTCGAAGGCGTCAAGAAATGCTGCCGAACGTGTGGGATATATAACGGAAGTGTATAGCAGGATGTCTCTAATACGCAAGCTACGGCAAACGCGCAGCATACCGTGGACGCGAGCATTCGATTACAGATAAGATGCAAAAAGCTACAAGCCACCTTTTCTTTACAGCAAAAATTCATGCAAAACGGCGGTGCGTTGCGTCCTTGCTACAATTTTTATGCGCAGTGTAGCGTTTCACGTGCTTGGGCATATCCGGAATAGGGGGCAGACGCGACGCGCGCGAATCAGAGCGCGCATCAATCATGTCTCCCTTCCAGACCGGACATGGCCAAACCAGCGCCTCCGCGTTGGCGAAACACGGGAAGCGCTACATTGCACGTAAAAATTGTAGCAAGGACGGAACTCGCCTCATTTGTGCATGAATGTTTGTAGTGCAGGAAAGTTACATCGGAAGGTTTTGCAACTCGTCGATAGAAGGCTGCATTAAAAATATCAGCATTGTTTACTTAGCTCTGCAAGGATCAAATATTTTCATATTCAGACTCTGACCTGCAGAAGGATAATTGTCAACGTTTGTCTTAATGGCTTAATACTGATATGAGCGTTTTAATTCTTCAGTTAAAAACATTACGCCATTCTGTTTACCTACAGCGCAAGCGAAAGATTACGTGACCTGAGCTTGAAACTTGTACGAGGCAATAAAAGGTCTTTGCAAATTAAAAGGAAAAGCTTTTTACTAATCTTTACCAGTTAAGGGTGCTTCCTATGCACGCGCTCGCCGGTGCAGCCGATAGTGGACGCCTTTGATTGACGCCAAAGGCAAGCAAGCTACAAGGCCACGAAGGTCGAAAGATTCGTCAACCGTACTTGCCCTGTCGCACGAGTTAGTTTTTTAGTGCAAAGCACTTCGCGATATACTCCGCAGGCGTATGCCGTTCAGTGAACGTTGCTTTTCACGCGCTGGCGATGCGCGGCGCATGCACTGCGACCGAGGCGTTTATCTGTCGAGCGCGCGCAAGCGGCTAAAGCAAGGACCTGTCGAAGCAGTAGCAGAGGGTATTTGTGATCTTCGCTTCAAGTAGGTAAACAAATAGGCTGTAGTCGTAGCCAAGGTCAAACGCGAAGCCGACCAAGATCAGAAATTTTGACGCGCATGAGCGTCTGTGCACCGCTGTTGCTTCGATACCTGCTTGCTTCACTCTGTGAAACGTGTGCGCAAGCCACACATACAAATGTCTCAGTTGCACTGCATGCGTTCATCGAGGGCGCGTAAATATCCATGTTCACTGCGCAGCATACGCCTTTGTTTTATATGTGAACCGCTTCTACGATTGCGCTGGTTGCCGATGCTATTCTCTGCACAACTACGCAGTAAAACGAGAAATGGTACCCTAATATCTTCAGTGCAAGAAATATACGTTAACAGCAGAATTCCACAGACAATGCACATGACTCCTTTCCTGAGATTTCTAGCTTGCTTCGCCTGCTTCGTCTGTCTCAACTCTAATGTGCAGTTTAGTATTGCATTACATTCAGGATAGTCCCACTCAAGTCGGTGCGCAGTTCCTGCGGAAAGTGTCTTACTATAGTGGGACGATCGTGGTCACAGTATACCGTAATGCTATGGAAGCAGTGGCGTAAAGTTGGAAATGTGTCGATTTTGCAACTTACGCATGGAGCCCACCAGATTCGCGCGCGTCGACTTCTCATGAAACACTAAGTGAGGGGTGAAAAATGGTTTCCTATAATACAATTTTATATTAGTGAAGTTGACAATGCAATTTGAAAAGCACTTGCGAACAAAAAGCTGTTTCTCACTTAGAATACGAAAATTGCGCTTAAAAGTGAAAATTAAGAAGTAGTAGTGTTTCTGTGAGTACGGATGCTCAAAATAGGTATTTATAGCATCTAACGCCAGACCAGACATTATAGGCACTATAGAAACAGTACTAAACATGTTATTACCACTAAATCAATCCTGATATGCACAAGAGGCTTGACATCGAAGCAAGCAACAAAATAGCTATTTACCTAAATTTTGCTATCCAGTCATTAGTTGCACTAATACATGTTCTATACGTCATTGGACCAGTTAGTAGCAACTGGCTATGGCTGTGAACCTAGATTGTGTATTTTCCGGTCATTTAAAAGGAAACCATGAATTGGTTTGAATTTCAATGCATGCAGTCCAGTACTGTGCAAAAAGCTTCACAAATGCGTTGTGAAACTGCGAGACCTGATAAGTAATCTCCTGTACTTCACGCTTGCTAGCGCGGTACCGTGGTACTTCAACGCATTATGTCTTTTGTAGACGGTGCCCGTGGCCGCAGCCTTTGAGTGAAGTTAACACGGGCTTTTTTTTTTTACAACCGGCGATTGACAGCTACATTGCTCAAGCGATAATAGATACTCTTTTTCATCGCTAAAAGGGAAGACAGAGTACACCCCGATTTACTTTGAATGGGCCATAGCGGCGAAAGAGCGTTGCAGAAAATTAAGTTATTCCACTGTACTAAAAATACTGAGGCTGCGTAGGCGCTTTGTACTCGCTTACACGTGAGTTTTGTATAACAAACCGGACATTCGTTCCGCTTAGGCTACCTGTCTTTTATCTCCGATTCCTCACCGCAGTAGCGGGCATTCGTGAACTAAAATTGACATCCTCCCTCATTACCTTCCCAGGCATGCCATTCTAGCCACAAGTTTGGAAAGTACATCATCGGAAATGTATACCTGCGATTTTAGAGCCACCGGCTGGTCGCTCCTTATCCCGTAAAAAATAACGCATTTTACAAAATAACGCTAGCAGAAAAAAAGGACAAAGACATTATAACAAAGTCCACTCACCCTTTTATGAGAGAAGCGGAAGGCTGGTATAACGTTGTCGACGAAGGAGAGGTCGTCGCCGACTAGCACGTGCACGTTGCAGAACTGACCGCGGACCACCTCGACGCCGTGGTCATCGTGCACCACGGTCTCGATGCACTCGTCGTAGGCGCCTATTTCGGCCAGCGACGCCTGGAGGAACCCCGTTGGATACTTCGCCGTAGCGTCGACCACTGCGCCATATTGTAGCCGTAAGTACAAAACAAAAGACGGTTTTCACGGCCTCTAGCCTATGTTACGCATTAGACAATTTTAGTTGGGTAGTCTGCAGCCGCTCTGCGGACGCAGACTCCTAATTGGAAATGGTTGGCAGCCTGCCGTCGCAGAGCTGCTGCGGACGCCCAACTAAAACTATCTATTACGTGTTCCATGTCTCTGAGCCAAATTCACCGGATGACTGTGAAGGTGTACTGTCCACAACCTGATTTATCAAGTGTTTAAATGTTCTAGGTGCTAATTTCAGATTCTTTCTGGCAACGAGATCGTTAGCCCGTTCACCATCGTGTGGACGAATGAGGCGTTGTTTTTTTTTTTCTTTTTTTTTCAAATTCCCCTTCAAGCGGAACTGAGCAAAACGCAGTTTCTTGCTACTGATAATATGGTCGAGCCTGCTCCAAGAATTTTTTGCCAGTGCACTCATGTCACAAAAATACCTCAAACCCGTATAGCAGTTAATGTGCATATATCCCACTAACTTCGGCATTAAGCAGTAAAACTGGAATTTGTTTCTGACAGATCTAAACATTTCATTTGGGATTTAATTGGCTACACAAAAGAAGCCCAAATGGCAGCGAATTAACGACATAGCAACGCTTTGCGACAAAATTAACATCATCCCTGTGCTTTCCTCGGTGCGGTTCTTTGTTGGATCAGCGTAATAGCGATTACTAGACTTGTAGAGCAAGTGGTACTTAATGGCAATAGGTGCACCGTTCTGGACCGTCGGCAGCGTTTTCTTGTTCTTGGCATCTATTAACGCGATAGCGTTAAAGAGCTCGTTTTGCAAAATTCCGGTGTCGGTGGCGGCAGCGTCTTTGGCTGTGAGCGAAAAGTCAGCGTTGTCCGTGAGCAAAAATTCCAGGTAGATGCAAATAAAGATAGAAGGCAGATGGCCCGCCCACTTTCGCTTTCCTTGCAGCAAGGTTTAGATCGCCACCGAGAAGCGAAGGCAGGCTAGCGATTGGGAAAGTGATACGTATACGGTCAGATTACGCTATCACGTTTTGCGGGGCAGAACCATTGAACCGCACCAGGCGTCAAAACCTGTGAATTGCGCAACGAGTAGGTGGTCTAAAGGCCCATCGATTACAAAGTGCTCAGCCACGATTAATCAACATCGTCAGCAGAAACAGCATCAAGAAAACGTGCAGCTGCGCTGGTGCGCGTGTTGCCTCACGGACGCGTAGTGGGTACGTTGCCAATTCAGAAAAGGAATAATTATATGGCGTAGTGCGCGCTTCGCAACAATACTTGCGGTATGCATTCTAGGACACTTTTAACGGCCATCGTTACGCGCAGAGACGTTTCTTTCCTTGCGGCAACGTTGAGGTGCCAACCGAGAAACGAAGACAGGATAGCGATTGACAAGGCAATGCGAATGGAGTCCGATACGCTATCTCTTGAAGGCAAAGCTCAAGCGTACACCAAAATTTTTGAAGGTCTCTAAAAAGTCTCAGCTCACCTTCTTCTTAGCTTCTTCTAAGCTGCCGCGCCGTTTGGGATCACGTCTTCAAGGAATAGATTAGCGCCCAATATCTTCATTTCCGTTGCCTTCCATTTGAAATATATCGTCTTGGAGCGAAAGAAGGACTTCATACTACAGCGCAAAACTCGAAAAGAAACACCAACAGGCAGAAAGAAGTAGTCAAGCCTGCCTTTTATTCTTTCTACTTGAGTTTTACGCTACAATATTGTGTCCTTTAGTAAGTACCAACATCCCCAAGAAAAAGTAATTACGGATCGAAAGCACGATATCAAAGCAACTAGGCCGCAAATTAAGCAGATTGGAGGCGGCTGTGTTGGTTGTTTAGGCCACGAGGTGTGGGCGCAGCGCTGGATTGATAGATCTGGCTCAGTTTCATTCAAACAAGTGCAGGATTTGGCTCATTTTTATTTTATTGGAAACCTGCGTTTTTTTTTAGTCTACATAACAATCAGGAATTACCCCATTATGATTACAAATGTTTTTAAAGTGAAACACACGTGGGCGTGTTTTACGTTCCCGTGAAATTTAGCCCAGTTTAGGTCTCTAGATTTGGCTGTTTTGGAAAAAAAAAACTCAAGTAGATTTCATGAATGCTGTGTGCTCGAATCTATACTTGTTACTTTCCATCTACTATATCACCTTAATGTTTATCGCAGAAACTTTGCACAGGCGGCAACAAAAAGGGAAACGCACGAGCGGGGTTGTGTGTCCCTTCTTGCCCGTATATGTACAAAGGCTCGGCGCTAAACACCAATAATATGTCGCACTGACAAGGTCAGAAGTCCACTCTTACGCTCCCCGGCTTACGGCCCACTGACCCTGGCGATAAATTAGGCTTATTGCACAACTCGGTCCCTTGATGAACACAAAACGGAAGACGAAATTATAAATTGGACCATAAAGCTATCACACTATCATCGCACTGCTTGCATACGTAGAGATTGGGAGTTTGGTACCCCGCCAACAGCTATGTAATTGCAGGCACTGCTACTTTACATTGGAAGTGTATAACGAGTAAGGTCACGATTTGAAAGTGCTCTTGAAACCGACAGCACCCAGAGTGGACGGATGGGACTGACACCCCGTGATCCAGGAATATTTCACAGATAAAACCTGTCACTAGCGCTTGAAATTCAAAATAAGCTCCTGCAAAAAGCCAACTTATCGAAACTCTTCGCAAGAAGAATTGTAAATAAGGATCGCCACTGGCGATAACCGTCACTATCGTTACATATTCGCCATCGTAGTTGGCCAGCGAACCATTCTAGCGAATATGACTGCATAGCGAAGGTGATCGGCCGGTGACAAACAGCGTTTACGGGAGAAAAAAATTCGGGAATATCACTCCTGAACATGGACTCCGACACTCGAACATGGACCAGGAACCGGCCGATTGTGACGGGGCAATAATTATAAGAAACTCTTACGAACGAGAGAATTCCAGAATTAGGCGCACGACCCCACTCAGAAATCAGCTCATACGTAAGCAGATATCCAGACTGATTGACGCTCGTGCGGTTTTCACTCATAATAGCGATGGCTGTGGGGACGATTGGCTATAAAAATATATGAACAATCGTGAATGTTACTTGCGTAAGAGTAGATTTATTAATATTGGTCCAAACCGGTATTCAGAAAATATGTTTGATATTAAAGCACTGTTTTTCGTCGCTGGATATCATAGAGACGCCAATCACGAAGATCGGCATGCTAGCGATCCTAAATCTACTGCGATAGCCAAAATCAAACAGAAATGGCGTAAGGTAACGAACATTGGCCCTAGGACCAAATGCACGAATAACTTAATTTATGATGTTGTTTTTCATTGGCTAGTTATTTTGTCTTATAGCATCTGCAACATGGATATTGTTTGCTATTGTGGATGTGAGCATTTCAATCGCAAGTACTTTTTTAAATGCGAAGCATTTCTTAGCGAACCTCTGGCACTTTGAGCGTTTCTATCTACGTATCTATCTATCTATCTATCTATCTAGCCGCCTACGTCTGGGCGCTCTCATGATCGTCTCTTTAACTTGGTATAGACCAAAATTTGCATGGGAGGATAAGAGGATTTGACGAATATGACTGCCGGGTCATGACATAAATAACGTTAAAATCCTGTCGCGTACGTCGTCGAACCCTTTCCACTAGACACGTGTGGCACATACCCGGTTACAACGGGCCGCGGTGTACGGGTATGCGCCACAGGTGATTGACAGTTGATGTATACGCAGGAACGGCGAGAACAGACATTGGTAACTTAAATGCTAGAGAGTTAAGTAAAACCAACATCGGCAGCGTTGACACAACGAATGGAAATAATGAAAATTAGGATCCCAGCAGGAATCGAACCCAAGCAATCTGCGTGGCAATCAGGTATTCTACCACTGAGCCACGCCAGGTCTATCAATTGGTTTGGAAAAACAGCCTACGCAGGCGTAATATCAGTGCAACGTCAATTGTGGTTGTGGTGCTGGCTATCTAATTTTACAAGAAAGCAATAAACACTACATGATACTCCTACGATGTGTACTCCTACGATACGGGCGTCATATCAGATTGACGTCTGTAGTTCCAGTGTTGGCTCCGCTTTTATAGCAGTCTAATAAACATTACGTTTGTATTCCTATGATTCAGCAAGCTATATTGAAGCATTGCTCGACCCCAGAGGAATACATTAACGAAAGTTACATATGATATCCACATCACCACATCGTAAAGTGCACTTCGTCCACCAGAACGACGAAGTGTCCTCTTCATTCCTTAAGAGGCTGGGCGATGGCTTCATGCTGACCGAGGATAATGTCAGATTGTAGACTAGGCTACGTAGGCCACATACGCCCAGGTAGTCTACGAATAGGACAAACACCATCCATTGATGTTGGTCTACGCAGCACTATCCAGGCCTACCAGCCTCGACCGCCCATACCTCACTAACGTGGAAGGTGGCTTCAGGTTCCGACATGTCGCCGGCTCTGTCGACAGATAATTTGTCGACGAAATGACTGAGGCATCCACGAATTCCAACAGCTCTACTATACCACATCCTTCAATACATATGGACCCCTCTTCACCACGGTCACGACCGGATTCTGTAACGAGTCATGACCAGCTGCTGGTGCTCACTGATCACGGTGATGATGCCCTTGTTCAAGAACTGTCAAGAACGTCTTGCACACATGCACATGGGTTCGTGAAACGCGCGTGCGTTCTCAGGACACGTATAAGCACTACATATCAGCTTACCGCTTCTGGTGTTGGTAATACCCACGTTGTCATTGGCAGCGTTACCCATCCTTTAACAACTGCTTATATAACTCATATGCAACTCTTCAACATATATATGTGTGCGTATAAAATATATACAAATCTATAGCGTCATTTTGTAACGTGTCGCTCAGTAAAAAACGTTACGCCACAGTCACCTACCCACCGCATGCTTCGTAACATCGACTCCCACGGTACGTGGGATCTGCCAAATTTTTTAAGTACGGTACTGAAAGAAAGTTTTGTGTTTTGAAGCTTACTTATGATCGGCTGTCGTCCTGGTCAACTCTAGTCATTAGCCTGCGCTTGATCACACTTCGGTTTTTCTCAAACCGCAACAGGGAGCTTTCAAGGGTTGCATGAGCAACTTCCATTAACAAAGTGTTCGCACATCGTAAGTGCTCATCAAACAAGTTGCAGGCCACCCGCGATCTCGAACGTGCTAGCTGAGACCGCCGGCCATGGAGGATATTGCTTACGGAGTAAAAGCTTTGCGAATTGTACCCCAGGGTCATTATTCAGAAAACTTTTCTTAGACGTGCGCTGTTCGCGATTGTCCACGCGAAAGATACAGCCACGTCGTTAATACGTCCATTATATTTGCTGGCAATCTGGACGCTGGCCAATGAACAAATGTTCATATATCAGAAAAGCTAGGTTAAAGTGAGCTCAGAAGTCGACTTCAAATAAAGGTTTCCATTTTATCCCTGATCTCTTTCCCTGCGCAAAAATGTGTGCTTATCATGATTTTCGGGCACTTACTGCAAAGAATCACTGCAATCGACGAGCAGCTTTGGGTCCACAGGCCTTAGAGCCGCATTACTAAGATTATCTTTTATACATAAATGTTCTCTGGTGTTCCAGTGTTCGCTAATATTTCAAACATTGGAACTCTAGCGTAAAAGCGATTTTCTCAATAGAGAGCACGTGCCCGTATAAAAAGAAACTTATACGCCATAATAACTGCGCGTCAAAGAATACGACATGGCCAACATAGGCGAGTCAAAATGCAGCACACTTACGTCTCAAGGCCCATGGTTCAAGTGTTTGGATGGCGCGCATAAACTTGAACAGGCCGAAACTGCATTCTGGAGATATGTCCGCCTGGAGTAACTGTCTCCTGAGCCCTGGGCCCGCGCTCGACATGATCTTCGAGATCCCAGCCCGCATGCCTTCTAGAAACTTAGACTTTCCAGGACTAGAAGTATGAGATACGTTTACACTAGCAGAGGAGCTTGTGAGCGACGTATCAACCGCGCTGCCGGTCGTAAATACCGTGGACATAGTTCTTGCTTCTAATTCGGAACTACTTTCTTGCGCCGCTTGAGGCATCGTCGACGGTGCTACGATCGAAGGGGTCAGTCCTTCTCCGGGCAGGTTCTTTTCGAATGTCTGTCCGCCAGTAAATTGCTCTTGTTTGGCTATCGTCACCGCGTAATGGGAGCGGCCTTCCCGAGGCACTCTAAGGCTGCTAGGCAGAAGATCCGACGCGGTAGTTGTAGCTTGGAAAGGCGCGGTCGCAGCCTGTGCTGTTGAGAATCCTTCCTGATCATTTGTCGGTAATCCTGGGAGTCCAGTGGTCTGTGTAGTCACACCCGCGCATCCATTTTTCACGCAGCATGTAAAGAGGAGCGAGCAGCAGAAAAACTGCAGCGTTAGCAGTCTAGCTGTCCGTGACATTATTCCAGTGACGAAAGCCCGAGCTGGTGCCTTCTTTTGTCCAATGCCACGCGCGGCCTCGATAACGTCGGCACGTCCGCAACAGTCTCAGAAACGCGATGAACACTGCAACAAGTATAACTAGGCTTTAAGCGATATATCTTCGCGCTCCCGGCAAACCAAGATGACTACTTCACCGATAAGACATCCATAGACCAAAGCAAGACAATTCCGAACGTCTATGGAGTTTAACGCCGCCTGCACGGCTCGACGAACAATGTTTCTTTAACGCCAGCACCAGCTTTCCCCCGGCTCTTATCTTCGCAAACTGCCGCTCGGAAGGGGCGCGTGAGGGTATATTGCGACTGAATGATTTCAGGAGCAGCTCTTAACACTCAGTGCGAAACCTCTCCTCCTTTCCATTTTGTCTTTCCTATTTTGAGGCGCAAATAGCGGTGCAACAGACACACAACAGCAAAAGAAGGACTCACGGTTTCTGAGGAGGAGGGTCGAGAAAGACCATACACTGACCCCGAAGACCGATTTCGCCACCTCGTGTCTGTTCAGTACGGAGCGAGAGAAATAAAAAGTGAGCAAGAAAAAAAGAGTAAGAATATAAACGTTCTCTCGTCTTCGGCACGCACGCCGTCGCAGTAATTAGAAGGGAGTTCATCCCCTAAGCCGTGCAAGCATTGGTCACGTGTAATGCACCGTTGCGTGCGGCTGGAGGCGGCGCTTTCGACAAGTCTCTGTCATGCGTTATCGGTATTCAGACAAGCGCGTGTTATAAGGGCGTAAGACGCACGAGAAGGCGAAGGCCTTACGACGAAAAAGAGAGGCGATATAAACGGCGGAAAGGGAAACACGAGCGGTTCGCCACTTCTGGTTTTTCCACCCGCGTTGAGTTCGTCGCAGAATAGTAAAAGCGGGTTGGGGTGGGGGAGGGAAGAAAACCAGCTCGCAATCTCTGCTCAGATTCCTCTAGGCACTGGCCAGTAGACTGATGACGTGAATGTCGTCACTCTGGAAACACGTCTCTGTACGAAATTGACGGTTGTGAATTCACAAAATGGTATAGACGGCCAGGTAAAAGCAGCTATTCTCTTTATCGGAGATCCCGCTTTCCGGTCACGCGTGATGGGGGAGCTGGTCGAAACACTTCTGCCGCATATAGTTAGCCTAACGACAGTTCTGTTGACATCTCTCGAGGTAGCCTTTAGAACAATAACGACGGCCAGTTGGAAGATGCTTTAGCATAAACAAATGCTGGGATATAGCAACCGGATACAAAAACAAAGGCTATCGTATCAACCTCTACGCAAGTATCCACTTTTGCCAACCACGATTCACAACAGGAAGAGGTCATGATAACTTATTGGGAACAGATTATTAACTGCCACGACATTTAGTGGTGGACGGTAATTTAGGTATATGTTGACTGATTTCGCGGTTTCGGTCAAGGATGTTTGCGCTGTAAAAGTTCAGATACAAGCTGCCTTTTTATACGTGGCCTTTTTTTTCTTTTCTTTTTCGACTTATTTGTGCGTCTAAACAACCACCACGGTGGGTGAAACCGCCTGTAAAAAACCCCGAAATGTGAGCTCCAGGAATCGCTTCATCATTGATGGTTGTAGTGCACGCGTTATTTTCTCGATATAGCCGCTCCTGCTGTGGAGAAGCAGGAGCACCTGCTCAGTATTATACCGCAGTCATCTTCACCCTTCAATGGAACATTCGACAACCTTACTTTCAACCTTTGAAATGAAATCCAGCCTGCTGCTATTACAGCAATGAAAAGAAACAATTGGGCTTTTTTCACAGCTTCTTTCCAATCTTGAACGCAAAAGGACATTTAGTTTCGCGCGTCACTTGCAACCACATCCATCTCTGCTAAGATGTACAACCGATAACCCATCTACGTGCTATGCCTTCGACGCAGGTCTGTTGCTCACATCGAAAATGATGGCCCTAGGGAAATTAGAGATCGAAAAACCCAAGCGCCCGTTAACGCCCGACTCAGTCATGCGTCACGAGGGCCCGCATTCTTCAAATAACAAGAAAACCAGAGAACGCAACCTTAACGCGAACAGCGAGAGTACTGTACGCGCAGCAAGGACCACCGCTACACAAATTAAGTCGACAGACGTACCACTTCATTTTATTTGCTTTGAAGTTGTTTTTCATACGCCACCTCAATACTGGTAAACACGCCCGAACGCATCACCAAACGTGACCTTGGTGCAGGGAATTTCCCTTGGTGCGGAGGTTATCGCCCCGCTTCGAGGGGCCAAGCAGGGGGCGTTGTGTGGAGCTGCGCGTGGCATCGAAAGAGTTAAACGCCCGTGTAGTATCCAGGTAAAAGCACCGTTGCTGCAGGCGATGCTGCTCTCAAGTCACCCGCAGGCTTCGACAAGCTACTGACCCTGACCTGCAACATAGGGTTATTCAATTCACACCCTTGTCCGTTAGCGGGGAATTGTTAATTCCATGGCGCTCAGCTGCTACCGAACGCCGCTGGCTCGGCGCATCGCGTTCAAGCCTGTTCATTTCTCTGTGGCTCCTATCAAATATATTGGAAGAGAGAAGTAATTTGCAATACAACTAGTGCATAGATTATTATATCTTCTTAATTTGAAAGAAAATAATAAAATCTATAATCATGAAAAGAACTTTCTTTATTTCAGCAGGTATCCTTTCACGACTATAGTAAAAACATTAAAAAAAGAAATTTGATGTGTCGTGTTTACTTGTTCGTCGTGTATCTCGGCAAGAAAAAAAACTGTACAACAATTTTGTAAAGTGCACCTAATAGCCTAAATAAAGAAAACAAAAAGAAATATATCTGAAACGCGGCGGCAGAATGCACCGGTAATTTATAAGTGGTTTGTTTAGAACACATTCATATACATTGCAACAGTTTCACATTAATTATAAATTTATTTACTCAATTTTTCCACTGCACAAGCATTAAAGGTGTAGCTTATGTAACAGAAAACTTCCATTTTGGTTCAGGGTTACAAATTCTGCAATATTCTTTATTTACAATTCGCCAGTTTTTGGGCAGTTTTCGTAAAAAAAAAAGAAGGATTTTGTATTCAAACGACTGGTCCTATAATAACTAGAATGCATGTTTCGTGATCAAATTCAATACATTTCATTCAAATCAGTCTTGTGGTTCTTTCATGAAAGCATTTTGTCGTTTTACGATTTCGGTTACGGAATTGGGGCATGAGACTAGCATAATGAATCCTCTTATGAGCGAGTGCTTTAGCTATACATATTAAATTAACTTCTGCGTTGTTAAAAGCAACGTACTTGACCTCAATCACAATTTATTAAATATGCCACATTTGTGTTAAGTACAACGCAACGGCGGGGCAGCGTATTGGTGTTCAACAGGGCACATGGTCACACGCCAAGAAATAAAGTACATAAAAGCTTATTTTACAAAAACACGCAATATTAAAGCGTTAGGGCTACTACTTTAAAAAAAGAAAAATAAGAAAAACAACAAGTTATCAAGCATTTTTATACATATTTGGAAATTGTTTGTGGAACGATGAATTTGATCCAACGCTGGCAACCTTTTCACAAAGTAAATTCTGATCTGAAAGGGTGTGAGAGAAACAAAAGAGCTTTTAGTAAATTCGTTTTACGTTTTCTATCCCAAAACCTTGACACCGTGGTCTTGTCGTTGACAGATCTAGGGCGGCAGTCACCTACGTCTCCAGTTGCTGATACCAGTGCGTTCATTGTAATCATTATGAAAGTGTTTACTTTCACGACAATACTACCATGGGAAGAACCTAGACGGAGGCACCGTCTAGGGTAACTTAGCAAAGGTATAAACTTAACCGTGTTACCTTTATGTACATGTTTACCAAAATTTAACCTCTATCCTAAAGATTACACCACTCGACATTTTGAAGTTTTTTTTTCTTTGCAAGATTTAAAGGTTTACATGCTTGCTCATAGGGGTCACAATAATCTAAATTTAAATGTATAGGGCTCATGTATACCTCAGTAACATTTATAGGTAACCGGTGATACAAGCAGATGCATACCACCTTATATGGACATGCCAAGGATTACAGTCGGAACGCTCCCGTCATCTCCTGCAAGCTGGTCTTCGCTACAGTGACACAAACAGTTATGACCGATGGATACATGACAACACATTCCACAAGACACTTCTTCACTTCATACACAACACCGGCCTAACGGCGCACATTTAACACAAATATACAAAACAAATATTATGCCTTAAGGGCAAGTCTATGTCGCAAATAAAAAAAAAAAAAAAAAAGTGTGCGCCGTATATGTTTAACGTTTTGCATCACTATCAAAATGAGCGCGAGGGCTCCACATTCGGCGAGGGCGATCGGGAAGGGAAATTCTGGTTGAAATAGCACGCGCAACCGAACTGCACTAAAATGGCTTGCTGCATGGATATCAGTACTAGAATACTCGGAAGTGTGCCGTCCACAGCACGGAGCGCTTCGGGCGAGGGGATTGTCGGAGTAGTGAAATAAATGCATACAGGGCCGTGGCTGTCGAAGGCGGGCTACCTGAATAATCGCGGTGTGGAGAAAACACGCGCGGCGTCTGCTTATGTACCTCGTTTCCTGCGTCGTTTTCTGCCTAAGCGCGTTACTTTGCGGATGTGACTTGGTGCATTGTTTTCCGAAGAAGACTGCATAAGCACGAAAAATCTAGCAAGACATGGGGCGTATCTTGTAGCGCACTGCAAAAACGGTGGCCGCTCCTGCACATAGCGTTATTCTCGTTTGGCACTTCAGTGGCAGCCCAGCGACAAGCTTATTCGCGATACTTCAAAAAAAAAAAAATAGAAGAAGAAGACAGCGACAATTTGTTTCGGTATCTTGATGCAAGGAATATCATTCTACACCATCTCGGTTTATAGTAGGACAAGTGTTTGGACAACGTTTTGTTTATACTGTCGTTTACAACGTTGTATGCACTAATTTTCGACTTCAGTTACCACCGCAAATATCACGCGGTAATAACAAGTCTCATAGTAATAGCAGCGACTAAGACGGTTCACCAGGCTGTCTACTCCGCGCTCATGGCACTCCTCCTGCCCGCAGGGCCCTCTTGAGGCATTGTGAGTCTCCCTAAAGAAATGCTATGTACAGCAACTCTAGCTAGTGCCAGACAACTTCGTGAACGTGGCGCGCGCGTTGCGCTTGTTGAAACGGCGTGCTTTTACGATGCTACTGATACATTTGGAGGGGGGGGGGGTTCGTGGCCCGTGTAATGAGAAACAATGCGACTGCAAGCAGTACATGGTGTGTACCGTCGACATGGCCGAGAAGCGCATTCAATGCGGCTACTGTGATCATGGCCGCAGTGGCCACAGCAGCTAGTTAAGCAAAGCTTCATTAGGTAGTTGTTGTGTGTTTTCCTGATTATGCACTCTGATAAATTACATTGCCACTCGTATACGAAAATTATGTCATCCAAGAGTAAGAGATTCCAAATTTCATAGTTGTTTTGTGTTGCTGTTCGTGCTCGATTGCCATGGATGGATTGATCCCGCATCCATGTATTACGTGTTTTGCTTTCACTTGTGAGCGTAACTTCGTTCGCTTAAAGGTTCAAACCCTGTGAGGTAAGGAGGTTCACGCAGGATGTTCTGGCTGATGTGGTGTCTTGCGATGCTGTGTTTTTGCTAAAGGCGTTTGTCCGTCACCGGACTTATTGTAACCGCAGTCAGGCGCTCGCCCATGACAAGGGATGGAAGCTTTTTGTTCTCGGTGCCTCACTTGTGTCGCCTCCGCCTGTCGCTCACTTGTATCGACCTTCTCGTGTTTCCTCTAGTGCACTCGGAAAACTATGCTGATATAAACGGATAAATGGATAAGGTTTTGTGTGCCCTTTCATGTCACAACAAAGTTCATGGCAGTAAACCAAGAGAGTTGCTTCCGATTCAGTCCATCGAGGCACAGTGGCAGAATTTGGTCAGCAGCTTGTTACCATTGTGGAAAAAAAAAAAGAACGCACATTTCGCGCTTAAACCTGGTGGCCTGTAGGCATGAGCCCAGTCTTGGGCTGATAATCTTCTTTCTGTGGTTTCTGTGCGCACTTGGTCGGGAACCCCACTCCGCCTGGCGACGCACCTGCGGAGTGCCACTGCATCTAACCCGGCAATGAAACAATGCAGAGTGGTCCACGAGAAAATGGACCTCGATGTGGTGCTTCGTGTCATGTGCGCTTTTGCATGAATTTGCCAATGGCTTGGGTGCAATGGCGCTCCGCATGTGCGGAGCCATGTTCACGCTCAGTGCGATCGACCCTGTACTGCTTCTTTACCGTATTTCTGGTTCATTTGCTGGCTGATATGAGCCGCACACCTCTGCGGGTTGCATATTGAATTGTGATATACAGTGTCGAAACAATAATCTAGATGATCAAGTAACGCATCTTTATGGAAAACAATCATGTCAAGATAGCATCGGAAGTTTCGTGTTGCTTTGCTGCGTAACTTGAAAGTTATCAAATAGCGCATCTTTATGAAAAACAATCATGACAAGATAGGATCGCAAACTTTCTGTTTGTTTTGCGACATAACTTAAAAGATGTTTTTACGCATGGCAGGAAGCGTCAGATTCAACAAAATTCGTACCTGGGAATCCGGAGGCTCGGTCTGGCGAGAATATGTTTTCGCATGACACTAAATCCCACGAATGCTACAGTATGTGCCATTCACTTTCACAAAGCTTTTCTACATGAAAAGACGCTAGCATATGGTGTTTCGTTTTTCTGCAGGCCCCATTATGCAAGTCATTGTGCGACCATTTTCATGAGTGCCGTCAAACTGTCACCATGGATGCTCTGGAGGAAAATTCTCTGTATTTCTGCCCACAATATAAACCGGGATTGTCAGCTGGGATTTTTCGGACTCTGTAAATATACACTGTTTACATCGGGCCTCTGTATAACCGCTCACCGTGCTCTCTAGCTGTGTCGTCTATCCTTGTCTGCTTTGATTAAACGTTCAGCATGCTAGCGCTTCCTTAACTGATTTGGTTTTGAGCTTGTACAGCCCGATGATGAATTCATAGGAAACAACGCAGTTTTCGACAATGTTCGAACATTGTAAGCTAGGGTCCCTTTGACCTGTTTGAAGGGTGGTGTTTTTGTTATAACCAAACTAATGGGCGCTCAAGGGGGCTGGCCTTTCAGTGGGCTTTACTTCTGCCAAGTACGAGGCACAGTGGTCACGCTACTAACCATCCCTATATTGTTTTACCAGGAGTGTGATGATCATTGTGCAGGTGACCTACGCTTAAAGTTTCTGCCTTCTGAACAGAAAAGAGTGAAATAAAATTGATGCCACTGTCGTTGTACCCGAAATCATGCAGGCGATTGGAAGTGCAGTACCTAGACGACTTAGTGCTGCAAGCTTTTAACCAGCCATTTTAATGCTGTTCAAGCCAACTAACGCTTCCATCTTCAACCTGTTCGGCAATTACATTATTGCACATTGAACACATTGTATATTTAGTGTTTTCGTAACATGACGACAGTCCTGACTGGTTGATCATTGTTGCATCATCTGTAAGACACTCTTTGTTTAATCATAGCTAAGTGGTGAACTGGGAAGACACGAAATTTGCCTTTTTTTGCAGATTCGGTGCACTGGGCTGGTGAAGAAAGCCCCGTTCAATGCATAGAAACCACAGAAGATTTAAATGAGCAAGATAGTTAAGAAGATGGAAATGAGCCAGATAGGTAGAATTGAAAACTGGGCTAAAAAAGATAGGTAAAAAACTATAACAGATAAATAGTTCCTTTGACAATTTTAGAGCTGTGCTTAACATTACAGGAGAGAGCCTTTGTTGTTTCATCGTATTTCTGTTTTTTTTATTTATTCGCTTCAGGCACCTTAAGCGGCGTAATAATCAACAATGAAAGGGTCATGTGCCTCCTGAAACTCATTTTCCAAATCTCCTGCCAGCACTATTTTGAATTTGCCAAGTTATTTTTTTATGGAAGATCTGGTAAGTTAAGTGCTGCAAGCTTTCAACCAACCATTAAAATGCTGTTGAAGCCAACTAACATTTTTATCTTCAACCTGCTGTACCATTGCTGATAGAACACAGCCTATCTTTAGTGAAAATATGTTACGTCAGCAAAAACTGAAAACATCCTCAGTAAAACATCTGCTTCTCGGCAATGGCGCGAAGTAAACTTATAAATCCAGACATAGGAAAATTGATGTCATTTTAAAAGGCACCATACATCACAGTAACCCAGGTTTACAAGTGTTGAAGATTGGGCGAGTTGGTTCGTCGTACTTGAACTGGTATAGCGCATTACGGGGAAGAAGAAACGGTCGAGCAGACCGACACAAGATGACAGAGCGCTAACTTCCAACTGAGCTTTATTTCTTAACATATTTGATGCATTTTCACAATAAAGCTCAGTTGGAAGTTAGCGCTCTGTCCTCTTGTGTCGGTCTGCTCGGCCGTTTCTTCTTCCCCGTAATGCGCTATACCAGTTCAAAACCCAGGTTTAGTTGGATTATGTTTATTGCAAATGCATTTTTTAAACGTAGCTATCAACTCAAGCAAAAATAAGTTTTCTTTCTGTTTTGTTTGTTCTTCCACAGCTTTCTGCTGAGGATCAACTGCACTTCGGATGCAAATCAGATGAAATGCAATAACGACTAAAAAAGGGGCACAAGTTTACTCTGAGAATCAAGCAAGGGACACCTCATTGGTGGAACTATCGCGCAACTTGCAGGGTTCATCAGTGAACTCACAGTGAGGGAAGTTAAGTAATTCTTTCTTATTTGCATAACTGTGCTCAATAAGAGGCCAACACTGAGCGTAGTTACAAGTCGTCATGCGTCAAATGCAGTCTGAAAAGTGGATGTGGACCAAAATAAGAGTGCATAGTACAAAATCTAACTGTCAACAATCACTGTCAACAAGCACACAATCATTTTGAGTCATAAATATTTGAAGTATTCTTGTGCACATGAGTTACGCAGAAGTATGTATTGGTACACAAGTGCAAGTTGTCTTACATACGCTAACAATATTGTACAAATTACGGAAAACTCCTTCTGGGTTAAAGAAAAAAAAAGGAATCAGTTATTTTTCTCACAATCTATAGAAATGATATTCCTCTGTGATAAGTTAAGACAGCATAAGCATACTGCCAAGAAAACATACATAAAAAACGGCTGCATTTAATGAATTTAACAAATTTATTGTTTTGGGACTGTGAGGATTCTAATTACAGGCTTTGCAACCGACAGAAATGGGAATTACAGCACCTCATGTATACGGACGCAACGAGCAAGCATACCACCCACGGCGCGCCTCCCAGCGCCGCTTCCACCACTGGCGGCTGCCAGGTATCCCTATTGGATATAATTCACAAACAAAACATCTTTTTTTCATGGTGTCACTGGTGAGGTCAGCAATTGGAGGGAAAGGGAGAGGCGGTGGGTTGCCGCGGAAGCCCGCCTTTCCCACTTCGCATGCAAGCGGAATGTGTTCGTGCTATCTTGCAGGTCCGCTGGCCGCTCGGGTGACGAGGCCATTCGTTATGTTTAGTTAGCCATCTTTTTAATTTTGTTCGTGTGTTATGAAATGGACAAACTAAAGCTGATCGATTTCTCAATAAGACAAAACTCGATCAACACAAGTAAAATTTAAATCTTATCTTTTTTAATCACGTGTTTCGTACTAAAAAACAGAGACATACACTAAGTGTGAAAGTGTCAGTCCGCAAAAGCAGCTTTAATTCACAACTGAAATATGCACATAATAAGCAAACATTGAACCCAGTACATGCGAACGAATGGGAAAATTATTAGCAATAACTAGCAGGCCACGTCGTACTTGACTCAATCACGTCTGTTATGACGGCGAATATATTTTTCTTAACAGAACTTGAGTACCAAACAAGACAGAAATTTAGGGGAAGATAGAGGCGTGAAGCAATGAAAAACGTTGAAAATGGAATGCCGCTGGAACCAATGTTTCGACAAGTTGACTTGTCTTCGTCAGGGCAGCAGTATTGCCTTGACGAAGCAAAGTCCACTTGTCTAAACGTTGCCTCCAGCTACATTCCCTGTTAAACGACTTCTCAAAGCATCAGTGAGTCCATTACATGTATTTCAGAGACAGTTTAGAAGTAAAGGCCCACAAAGTTTCAAACTGGCTACATGCATTTACATGAACAGGAAGGAGCCTGTAATTGCTTCACATCATTTGAACAACATGGCAAAAGTAAAAGATGAACAAACTGTGTCGCCGAACGAACACGCATTCAAGCCTTTCATTAAACGTATTTTGCCGGCAACAGGTAGGCTGTCGTCATGGCAAACTAGTCTAGTGACACTGCGCTTATGTCAGTCCAGTCAGGCTTGCAGAGAACCGTATTTACTCATGTAGTCATGCAAAATGAATGCCTGCTGAAATAATGGACCCAAATACTTGTGCTCACCCGTCGTCACTAGGAAACCTGAAAAACCTTCGCGGAACTGGAAATCCGAGGGTTAACACACCACAGAGGCGCGCAAAACATGTGATGCCCCGATTTAGCCATCTTCGTCTAATACTCAGTTGGCCTCCTCGACGTGGCTCCGGCTTCCGTTCACTGCGCGCCACATCAAATGTCTTATCTTTGCCGCATTCGTACTTGGTATGTCAACCGAGTGAAATCCAACTTCTGATATCGCTGAGCGAGTGGCCAGGGTGAGCAGAGACAAGCGCTACGAACACAAGTAAACCAGTTCCCGCGCTTCGCCCGATTTAAAATTCCCAGTGATTCCACTCCTGCGCCAACTGCGCCAAAGTGCGCCAAATTGTATTTACTGCGCCATCCTGATAATATCGACGAAATTTGCGCCAAATTGCGCCAAAGTCTCGGGTTTGGAGGCGTCTATCACCGGCAATCGCACTGCCGGCGCGTCAGAACATGTGCAGCTCGATCTTAATAACAATATCTGGTGTTTAACGTCCCAAAACCACGATATGATTATGAGAGACGCCGTAGTAGAGGGCTCCGGAAATTTCGACCACCTGGGGTTCTTTAACGTGCACCTAAACCTAAGTACACGGGCCTCAGACATTTTCGCCTCCAACGAAAATCCAGCCGCCGCGGCCGGGATTCGATCCCGCGACCTTCGGGTCATGCAGCTCGATCTTGGGGCTGCCAATAAAGTCGCAATCATCGACCAAGAATTATTCCGCTGAATAAATAGCGCTCGCGCGTGCGTTCCGAGTAAGCCACGATACCGTGCACGGTGCCGACGCAGCTTCTGTTCTGCAAGTCGGCTCGACAGCAAAACGCGCTCTCCGCAGAGGCTCGTGACGTCTAGGCCTATCGGTAGCGAGAAAGTGCGACGGCGATTCATCGGCGGACGTCGTCTGTTCCAGAAACGCTGCTGATAGCTCGTTTCGAGCGTCGCACGGCACGTAAGGAAAGCAATGTTCAGTAATAACTAATGAGTACCGCTAAAATGTCTGTCACTTCTGTTTCCGGACATCGCGGAATGAAATCTGGGATTGCAGTAGATATATGGGCAATATCGAATTTTCCTTGCTTCGCGTTTATGGAAGAGCACGCGAACGGTGGAAACGCGTTGACACTTTTCCTCAGATATACTTTATCCATGGATCTTCATCCAGAACAGCTTTTTCGTAATTCCTTCCGGCAGCACGTCCGAGTTTATAATCACTCTGCGGTAAATACCCCCTAAAAGGCCCTGCCGTTTTGAGCTCACGTGCTAGGGTTCTAATTCGAATTTTTTGCTTGCTTTTTTAAAAATGTCATCTCATTAGTAAAATCATATCTCCTGGTCGGAGCAGCCGCAAATGCGCAGCTGCCAGTAGCGGGCCCGTCGCTGACGGCCCACAGTGAAGCGGCTACGCCATGTTACACGTCCGCCCCTCGCTTTCGGGGGTCAATAACTAATGGTTAAAAAAACTCAGTTTCGCTTAAGAGTGAAGCAATGAATGCGAAGTCAAAAAATTGTATTGTGAAACGAAGTAAGACTAGCAGCTAACTCGTTTGGATCAGATCTCGCGTAACTCAACAAAACGCTTGTTTAAGGGAATATGGCCCCTCCAGGAACCGAAGCGTTTCCTTGCTCTGAGTTCTCTAAACGCGAAGTAAGCGTTGAGAGCACAGCAAGTTTACGAGCCGTCTCCTGATGCCTCGAGATAGCGCGCGCGCAAGCGACTGCGCCCTTCAAACGATGCGGTCCCCCCCCTTCTTCCGCTCCCCTGGCGTCCCTTCATGCTCCTTACGAATGACGGGCGGGGCGTTTCCTCTCTGTTTGATGAGCAATCGACGGCAGGCCCGCACGCGGGAAGATGTTATCGCATGCGCTGTCCGTGCGGCGGAGACAGACGGCCGGCTAGTTTAATCTCCGCTTCAGCCGCGTTCGTCGCCAGCGCTCGCGAGCTTTTACCCGCGGCTAGAATGCGCGTGGTGATGTTATTAATTTGGACTTTATACGGAAAATTACGGCAACGGCAAAAATCCGCCGAGAGTGTCCATATAATTGCTATCGCAAGGGTCAATGTACGGGCAGATTTTGCGCCCCCCCCCCTATTATGTGATAAGGGGGGGCGGCCGCCCCCCCTGCCCCCTCCTGTGTGCACGCCTATGCTCCTGGGATGATTTTTTCCATGAGATTTGCAATGAATCGAAATATTTCTAGCCTTCATAAGAGCCCCATAATAATATTGAGGTGGTTGAATGTTAAAGCAATATGCTTCTGTATTGCAATCCAGGATGTAAAATTCGCTGCTCCAAAGTGCTCCCAGATGCAAAATTATCTGCTCCAAAGTGCTCCAAGATGAAAATTTTGCTGCTCCAAAGTGCTCCAAAACAGAAATTTTGCTGCTCCAAAAATTGCTCCAAATCAGAAGTCCTCGGTAGCATCACTGAATTCCCAAAATAAGAAATAAAAAAGACAAATAAACAAAAAAATAGTTCTTTACAGTTCAATGAAATTTCTTTATTTGTAAAAAACTCGTGAAAGACAATATATGCGAACATGCACATCATGCTCACTTCGTTCAACCAGATCTTAGGATGCCCGGCAACCGCTACGAGCGCGCATGTTCCTTGAGACCGAAACTGGCGCGCAGTTTCAGGGGCCTGCTCTAACTGCGTGCATCTTTCGTGATTTCTAAAAGATAGGTGTGCCATAAGTCGGCACGCACTACAACTTTCTAATTTGAACACCTGCCCTCAAGTCGATAACTGACAGGTTAACGGGTTTTTGTTAATTAGTCGCATCAGTGTCATTTTAATTGTGACAAAGTATTTCTGCCTCGACGTGGAGTTCGTGTGCGAAAACGACACGCGCTTTTCTGTCGTAGGATTTTTATAAAACATCTGTGTTGTAAAAAAAAAAAACACCCTGTATGTGGCACATACGTTTTTGCCCGCGGACACTTCTTTCGTGGAGTAGCGGTGGATAGTGGGGCTTCTCCAATTTTTGTGGCACATACCTGCGCTAGGGAAAACTTGCCTACGGACATCCGTTTCGCCTCGGCATAAAGAGCTTCGCTGTAAAGTAAATCTTGATCCGCACCTCTCTCAGTTCAAAGGATGCTTAGCCCACATCACTCTGCACTGCCTCATGCGACTGGGTAAAAAGCCGCGGATTACAAACGAAGGTACAGAAACGCCGATAGTTTAGACAAAAGGTACAGGCAGTCCCTTGTGAATGTAGCGCGTGCTCCTTTAGTGTTTTCCATTTAAGCAGCATGCTTCTATTTGCCGCGACATGCGTCGTCTTGTGTGGCTTACCGCGTGCGCTTAGCGTTTCGTGCACGATCTTGAGGAGCCGTTTGACCAGCATGCGTATTTTTGCCGCATTCTCCTTTTCTCGACACTAGTGGGCCAGCGGCTTCAACCAGCGGTGAGTAGTGCGATTAGGCGAGTACTCCTAATCGTTTCCTTTTTCTTTTTTTTCTCTAGCTTCCAACACAGAGCGTGCAGTTACACTGACCTCCATTAAAAAGGCTGGACGGCGCATCCCCGCTCTGCGAGGCGGGCGCTTGTGAAGCCACCGGAAGGTCCCCTGTTTGTCCCGGAAGCTGGCGTCTTCTCTCCGTCTCAATCGCGCAATTCAAATATTCTCGGGTGGCAGCTGTTGTTATGATCGTTTTTCTTTTTATTTTTTCAAACTGCGATTACGCCTCACTTTAAACGCCGACGAACGCTACACGAAAGATGAAAGACGCCGTGCCGACACCGTCCGAATATGGCGGAGTGCTGCAACGTACAAAATGCGTAAAAAGTAATGCAACTTTGAGGTACTTACGCGTGAAATGTCTTCCCTGACGACTTTTCCGGTCGATTCGTACAGTTTACTGAGCTACAGGCAGTTATTTCTTTAAAAAAAACAAGAGAGAAGCTCTCTTCCGGGACAAAAACGGCGGCTTCCGGTGGCTTCACGCCCGCGTGCTCGATGCGCCATCCAGCTCCTCTAGTGGAGATCAGTGTGCAGTTATGTCCAGCGGAACAGGATGTTCAGATATGGAACTTTTAACCACAGGGACTAGTGACTGATAAGGTTTGACAACCCAATGACACTCAGGACTTTTCAGGGGTACCGTCGTGGAGGGCTCGGAATTAATTTCCACTGGTCGGAGTGGTCCTGTTTCGTAACTTTCACAAACGATTAAAGAAGGCCTTTTTTTCCTTGTTTTCGTGCTTGCACAAAAACAAAAAGCTTCTTCAACAAGGAGCAAAATGAATGCGACAGACACAAGCGCAAAATTTGAGTGCTTGTGTTTAGCGTTTGCGTCTGTCGCAAAAATTTCGTTTCCTGTTGAAGAAGTCTTTTGCGCTAAGAAGAAATCATAAACTACAAAGTAGCCCGACCGTGCACATTGCTAAGTCTTTTTTTTTCTTGTTTTGTTACCAACTAGCCCGTCGCCATTGAAAAACGGCCACTTTGCCACGCAACCGAAAACCGCAATTTGTGATGCAACGACACAGTCAACGAAGAAACGTTTGTACAAGCCAAGGCTAACCAAAGTGGGTGCATCCTGCGGAGTGGATTCTTTTTCAGCGTGTATACAGTTATAAGTATTTCGGCAGCAGCGCATTGTTCGCTTACGTCATTCGTCTCCGTGGCGTACGTCTTGGCACGTCAATATGCTTGGGATAAAACGTGAACACAAACAATAAAAGCGGGTGTTTCTTCAGTGCATGTTCTTGCTATTCAGATACATGCAAAAAAACGCAAGGAAAATGCAACCAACGACGGTGAAAAATTATGGTACAATCGAGCGCGATGTGAAGGTTATCGTGCGAGCGTCGACCGGTGTAGCGTCCCAGGGGCCTAGCGGCGCGTTTCGGGAACAGTGAAAATCAAGATTACGCATTCTTTTCGCCCTCGTTGGCTGTTCCATGCTACAACAATCACCCCTACCACGAACTCTACACTCTTTCTCTTTATTTTAAACTTTCCATTCGTTGCGATCATAATAATAATATCTGGGGTTTAACGTCCCAAAACCACGGTATGATTATGAGAGACGCCGTAGTGGAGGGCTCCGGAAATTTCGACCACCTGGGGTTCTTTAACGTGCACCTAAATCTAAGTACACGGGCCTCAAACATTTTCATTCGCTGCGATCAAACGTACAGTTCGTTGGCTCTTATCTCCGCGGACGATAACAAAATTGCTGGGAAAGATCTGGTAAAGCTGCTGCTTGGCACTGCTTTGCTTGAACGGCTTGCTCAGGTGAACAAGATATACCGCGTTGTCGTAAAAAAAAGAAAAGAAACGAAAATGTGCCTTCCTCAGTCGGGAGTGGTCGCAGCTTAAGAAACAAAAAAGTAATGAGTGAAGCTTGCCTGATACCTCCCTCTCCTCGAAAGAGGATTCTGGATCGTGGCGCTGTTGTATTTCTTGGTCGGCGCTCGCACGATAACCTTCAAATCGCGCTCGACTGTACGTGCAAAAACCAAGGCAAAAGCCAACCCGTGTCTTGACCCCACACGCTTATTGATGTTTTATATCAGCTTGCATTTGAAGAAAAGTTGCTTGATCACCACTTTTGCGTTTTTTTGTGCGCATATTAGCAGCGCGCCGCAGTCAGCTATGTATGACCAACTAGCCACAACTTTAGCTTTTCTCTTTGTCACGAACTCCAATAGGGAACCTATAAAGAGCGCTAGCGTTCAGGTATGCTGGCGGGCAGGTCCAGTCGTTAAGAGAAGCTTGAGGGTTTTTTTTTTTTTTTTCGAGGCTTCTCTATATTTTATGTTTGCGCACATGAGTCATTTTAAGAGCCGCCCGCCTGTTTCATAGTTTGACCAAAACTGAAGGCATTAAAAAATCTCTTTGGACGTTCATTGAAGCCATAGCGCGGATAAGACAGGGACCACAGAAAGAGGACAGGACGTGCGCTACTCACAACTGAATCTTTATTTCGGAAACATGTCGTACTTATACAGCAATGAAAAGACAGCAATCGTCACCACAAGACCGTATCACAAGCGCAAGCCTGCATCGTCCAGATACGCGATTTCCTTAGCACTGAGAGCAATTGAGGGCGCACTGACACAATTGGTATCTTCTCTAGCAATCAACCATGCCGTGACAATTTCCCGCGTATCTTTATCAAAGTTCCCATGCAGAACTACGCACTCATTGAACACAGGTCGGCAGCCGCAGTCATTACAATGCACTGATACATGCCCGTCGCGGTAACAGTTAAGCTTCTGATGTGCTGTTTTCAGCTCCACAGAAATTAGTGAGCCTTTGTAAGGGTTCTGACCCCTTCCACAAGAAACGCCGAGGATGCGCGAAGAAGCACCAGTGCCCTTTCGTGACCTGTGCTCAGAGTGTTGTTTATAGATTTCCGTTTTCGTGTGGCAAGGTATATATCGGGCAGACGGGCAGATGCCTGAATGATAGGCTCAGAGAGCACAAACAGAAGCTTAACTGTTACCGCGACGGGCATGTATCAGTGCATTGTAATGACTGCGGCTGCCGACCTGTGTTCAATGAGTGCGTAGTTATGCATAGGAACTTTGATAAAATACGCGGGAAATTGTCGAGGCATGGTTGATTGCTAGAGAAGATACCAATTGTGTCAGTGCGCCCTCGATTGCTCTCAGTGCTAAGGAAATCGCGTATCTGGATGATGCAGGCTTGCGCTTGTGATACGGTCTTGTGGTGACGATTGCTGTCTTTTCATTGCTGTATAAGTACGACATGTTTCCGAAATAAAGATTCAGTTGTGAGTAGAGCACATCCTGTCCTCTTTCTGTGGTCCCTGTCTTATCCGCGCTATGGCTTCAATGAACGTAACGAACCAACTAGCCCAAAAGTCTGTCCTCTTAAATCTCTTTCTACGTTTTCGGTGAGAGCCAAACCGCTGGTGAAACCTTCCAACCATGCCATTTGAGATGATTGCTTCTGTGTTTGGCGATGAAAAAAAAGGAAGGTTTACAAAGACGATATCGTGGTGACATTGAAATAACTACTTCGTGATAGCTAGAGACGGCTTTACTATCACTTGATCAGCAGACACCGAGTTGCGTATATCACCACAATATCAGCACAAATTGAAAATAAAGCTTATATTTCTCTACTTCTTAACGGCAAGGATCTCAGCATTTCGCACGTTTTGCAATTTTGCACATTTGGCTGCGAGGTACTGCTAATAATTGCCGCATCTTGGCGTGACGAGCGCAAGTCTCTTTTAGAACCAGGAATTCCCGTGCGACAGGCAGTCGGTAAACATTGCCGCCGCGCCACCCAGCTTTGCCGGCGAAATTGCAGCAGTTTATCATGGACCGCCTCTTAGCTATGCTCGCTGTACTCTTCATGGATATTTACATCAATAGTGCGTTCGATCCTCTGAGAATCCGGTGCGGCAAACAAAATGAAGCAACATTATATAGCACGACGCGGTTTATGTTACAAAAAGAAAAAAAAAGAAATACTTATATAAGTCCTAAAATTTTTATTCACAATCTCCCTCGACAATATAGGCCAGGACCAGGGCCACATGTACAAAAACAACGCATAGAGTGAACACGGCATCAGAGCATATCGATGCTTTTAGATGCGCTCGTAAATGAAGGAAAAGGAGTTATCGTCTGCGCAATGTCCACGGAAGATTTCAAGTGAAATGTGTAACCAAAGGGCAGCAAACAATAGGGAGTGGTTGTATGCAAACTATGGCTTGCCATGAGTTGATGGTGCAGCACTTTCGAAGCTGTACAAAACAACAAAGGTGACGGCGCATTTCGTGTAGCGTTACCATAGTTATTCCGCTGTCTATATACCACGATATCGGTATCGACGACGCGGAATCACATGTGTCAGTCCTCCAGTCGAGCCAGTGAATGGAAGCTCGCGATTTCTTGCGATTGGTTGCACTGGTTGGGTTGGTGCTGTGAATAATGACCTGCGTAGTCGGACAGATTTGGTCCTGAAGTCCATGTACTAGCGATGCCTTCCGTATTTTCACACACAAACACACAATATATATATACTATATGCTGTGCACATTTTGAGCCTTTGCCTATAGTTTTCGTACCATGAATAATTGTTCGTATGTATTCATTATTTTGCGCACTGTAGCTCCCCGAACTCACTATATGGAAGTATTTCGTGCAGCATGAAAATAAGATCTACGCCATGCCAGCAGCTCAACCTTAGAAGAAAGGAGCGGCAGGTGCCAGACTCGATGAGACGAAAATGCACCGCTGTCAACGAGCAGCGAACAGATTGTTAATGTGTGTCGAGCATTTGTAAGTCCTCGCGCGCCGCAGTTGGCGCTCACTTTTTTTCAGGGTGTACAGACCAGCTCTTTTCTCTTCTGAAGGCAGAACACCTCAGCAGTAAAAATGCTGTACCCATGAGGAAGTGCAGGCCGCTCAATGAGTAGTAGAAGTTGTCGTAAGAACCTTGTTGATCCCGAAAGAAACCTGCAGTTAAAATTACACACCATTATTAAAAAGCAACACTGTTACTTTAGTTTTCTATTACCAGAACTGAGAGAGAGTGGCCCACTCAGTTGAGAATAAAAAGATGTAAATACGAACGCGAGTGTACAAGGGGGATTGAAAGAACCGCGAACCGCGCAACGTGCTGTTTTCATCGCGCTTGGTGGCAATAAAAAGATGTTAGCGTGGTTCTTCATTTTATCATGGATGACTCTATTGACTTTTTATTACCATCAGGCAGCGTGGTTCTTGATTGTCTCATGGCTACAGCCGCTTGAAAAGATAGGCGAAACAGCAGAGAATGTAGATGCCGCACTGTTCGCGCTTCTTTGAATCGCCATAGTACATAATTGGTAACAGCCCCCTCTGCCCCCCCTCCGCCCCCCCCTCGTCCCTGTCCTTCCGAAGCCACCGGTAATTAAACGAAGCACGCCAGATTTTCGGACGCACTTCGGCATTTTAGTGACACTTCAGATTACTTGACAAGTCCGTTCGTCTAATATCCCTATCGAGGCGTGTGTGGAGAAAGTATAACGGCAAAATATCGTGAGAAAAAACGCTTACTTTACGCGCTTTGACCATAAAACTTTCAGATCATAGCAGGTCCTCGTATGTAATATTGTCACAAAGAGTGCAGGCCTGCCAGCAATCTCCCATTCGCAGTTTAATATTTCATTTGTCGCCGCAAAAGTTAGTGATTATTTATTCTCGTGATATAACAAATGATAAAAGGCGGCATGTCTCCGAAGAGGGGCGAAGAATCAGCACTTTGGACTCGATCGTTACTCTGCTTTCGTAAAACTATTAAGTGCACTCAATTGAACAATGGATCGCGGCTTTCCAAGTCGAGTAATAGTTTAGTTAGTAAGCGCGAACCTAAATGCACCAGTTGGGAGGGAAAATATCGAATTAGTTTCGTATAAGGTTTTCGTTCTATCAAAGTTAACAACTTCATAGAACTTCGTATAGGCGCATTTGAACGCGCTGTATACGTGCTGAAACGCAACAAGCTGCGTAGATATTATGCCGTGAATAAACCAAAGCAGGTCGATAAATCTTCCGAAAGCTGAGGTGTGGACAGAGGCAGGGACGTGTTCTCTCCATTTGAAATGCCCCACCTTGCGAGCTCTAACGCCTGTAACATAGGCCCAGACGTCATCACCGAACGAAATCGTGATTTCGCTGTAGCCCCGGAGATAGCAGCTGGTTTTAAATTGTGCAATCTTCACTGCGAACTCGTTTTTCATCGCAGTGTGTAGAATGCGAAAATCTACTCGCACGAGCTGAACATAAAGTTGGTACTTGATATTCTAGAAGCGCACCACGGTAATCTATACCCGGAATTTTCGTTACGCAAGCTGCGCTGAGTGATTCCGTCATGTGGCGAAATATATGCTGCTACGCCAGACGTGACTGCGTACACAGTGCACGCAAAGAAGTGTCGGGCCGGCGTGCGCAAATCCCCTTCTAGCCATTTTTATTGGTCTTCTAATGGAAGAACCTGTACCTTACTCTTGGAATGTTGCTCATACCATGACAATTCTGATAGCTGGTAAAACAGCTTTGGACTTTGAGTCGTTTTCGTCCCGTTAGTTAATAATGCAAGTCGAAATACAAGTTGCTCATGAAGAGCAATGTAGATTATGATCGATGCCACACTTCAGTGGCGGTGTAAAAAAGAGGGCATAGTTGTACGCTCGTTTTATAAAACTTTTTTAAAATACAAATGCACAACGGATGCAAAAATAGATATTGTAACGTCTGTAGGCCATAAACGCGTCTGTGAAACTAGACACCGATAGGGCTCTCGACACTCTCTGCCACGTTGTAGTTCTGCTTAGAGCGCTATGGAGCTCCGGTTGGATGGGACATCTTCAAATTGATTTCTAAATGTTAATCGCTTTTAAGATATTCGTTTGGACAAGAAAATTAAAGCATTCTGAGCACGATGCTATGTAGAGACTGCCCCAATGAAGAATGCACACAGCCCTTTCTTTTTTATGTGGATCATGGCGGAACTAGAAGAAAACACCGTCTATAGGTTATGATTCTCACCTTATGCTGGTTTGTCCGTTTGAGCATCTCACTCTAATATGCATATTCTGCATATGGCCTTGCAGGAGATTGTAAATACAATGAACAACTTCTTCTAAGGAATGGAAAGATCTGACAACCGCACGCAAAACTACTTGCATTGCCCTTCAACCAGAGGCGGTTAAATCTTAGTCTGGGAAGAAGGCCTTGAGCCAGTTGTTGCACGCCATCAATTTCCCTGAATAGTACTCGGCCGGCAACTATTCTGGGCTGCATACTTCAAAAAATTAGGGGTCATTTAATGATGAAGTTACATGGAATGCCAAAGCAGAATGGATGGATTGTGTGAATGCTATGAGCGACCCCTTCATAATGGGGCGGTGACAGGACGGGAGAGCACATGCCTTAGCTTTGATTACTTTCCTTGTCCGCCTATGCTCGGCTGGTATGTATGTGTCTTGATATTTCTTGTGTAATTGAATAAATTCAGTAAAGAAAGTCTGCAGTGCGTAATTGCACAAAGGGGCACACGCACAAAGGGGGAATACTGTCATGCGACAGTATTGCCCCTTTGTGCATGTGTTCTTGTCTCCGAGTTATGTGGATACTTTTCACTTTATTGTGTTATCATCTATTTCTTTAGTTTTACTATTTTTTAAAGAATTTCTTTACTTTAGTGGGCGCTGCTATCGGGGAGGGACAAATCACTCACGCTCCTATCACGATTATCGCTCATAGTGAAACTTCTAGAGATAAGGCGTGATAAAGTCGATGTCGTTAACGCACTGCGCAGATTTGCGGGTACATCATGGGGTGGACCAGAAATGTGTCTGCTCAACGGTCACATTTTCCTACTGCGACAAAGTGCTTTATGCTCGGCGGTTACATTACGCGGCATTTCGAGAACGTTGGAAGGACTCCAAAGGCTTGGCAAGAAGTATTCGCATAGGGTTTCTGGAGAGCGACTTCATGCTGGCCTGTTATTGGTGAAACTACTCAATCGACATTTCCAGTCCTGAGGAACATAACAATAACTATTTGGGTTTTACGTGCCGAAACCATGATATCATTCACATCAAAAATGATCACGAGGCACTCCACAGTGAGGGATTACGGATTAATTTATACCACCTGGGGTTCAATAAAGTGGTCCTGAATCTAAGAACACCAGCGCGTTTTGCGTTTCTCTATATACCATCGAAATGCGACCCCCGTGGCCGCGAGTCGCACCCGTGCCTTCGAGCTTAGCAGCGCGACACCTTACGTGCTAAGCCACCTTGGAAGGTGAGGAACATAAAAACACATCGTCCTTCTTATGTTCCTGTCACACTGGGCACTTCAAGGTAGTGCACTTCTCCGCCAGTGTCATGCGCGCGCTGCCACATTGGAACGCTGACACAGTGACACTCGCTACAAAGCGCGCTTGCCTGCGAGTGCGCTCGCCAAACTCACTTCGCCGAGGCGGAGTGTCCAGCCTCGGTAGCAGTTGCTCGAGAATAAATAAGTTATTAATCGAGGCGGAGTTCGTAGTATTTTTAAACTATAGTTTTTCTTATTAGAAATATTGTTATGGATTAAAACATACTATACCACTAAAAACTACTTTGCTATTCTCGTTCTCAGGCAGTTGACAGCCACGGCCGCTAGGGGAATGCCCATCACATGCCGTGCAACGGCCGCATCCGCCACGCTTCGACCTAAAGTTTATTTTAAGGGCTGCTTATAGCTATAATACATTGTCACTCAATAAACATTCAAGTAACAAATATATCCTGTGCTGCTGAATTACTCATCGCTATTACTCTAATTTCCAAAGTACACTTCCCTTTCACGTGTAGCAGCTCACCGCCAAAGTTACATGCTGGGGGCGTAAGTGCAATTGCTCAAAATGACACTAAATTTGCTAGTGTGACCGGGGTAATAGGCTTCACACCAAGTATGAAAGCGGCTTTTTGTTGTTTGAAACATACTGAAAAAGCACAAAACTCATGCCCACAAAAAAGTTCAAGAGATGAGAGCTTCTTTATATGTTTTAACGTGCAGTTAACGTTGAAAATGAAACATCCAATACCATCTCTTTAAACAACTGCATGGTGTTTAAACGACTGGATTTGGAAGATGGAGGAATATATGTTAACGGTGAATATCTGAGCGATTTACAACGTGCAGACGACATCTTATTATGCAGCAATGCCGGCACCGAAATGCAAAAAAAAAAGAAAAAAAAAACAACGATTTTAACCTAGACCGAAAAAGCGTCAAAGTACAGCTGAAGCTGAATATGCAGAAGACAAAGCTAATGCTAGGACGTCCGGCGGGAGAGCGAGAGTCCATGATGGACAACCGGATCCTACTCTATAAAAAAAGGGGGGGGGAGCGAGAATGGAGCAACGGGTTGCGTTTCTCCTTCGGAGCAGCAACTTTCTCCTTCGCGGACGCTTTACTCGTCGCGCCCACTTGCGGCAAGCGCCAGCGGAGAAACTTTACTCCTCAACCACGTGGTCTTGCGCGTGGTTGGGTATACTATGCATTGTGACGTCCTACATTTTTTTCATAACTTCGCTCCAGTTGTTACCTAAAAGTGTTTTGTTAATAAATGATTTTCCATGTAAGTTTTAGCAGTGGCAAAGTATTTTCACCTCGACGTAGACTTCGTATGTGAAGGCGAGAGGTGCCTGACTGTCATAGCATATGTCAAATATGCGAGCACTTCAGAGCGTGCAAGCACAGGCACTACGTGTTTGCTTCGGCCTACCACGAAGCACCTAAACAGCCGGAACAGTTATATTGGCTCGGGACCATGCGATTACGAACTACGTCACAACCGACGCGCTGAGAGCGCATATTCGACATATTGCACGGATGATGTTCGGCCATCTGCCGTACCTGCCAGAACAATGACCACAGGGGTCGTCCTCCAACGTCGTTAGCTCTCACCGCGCTTTGCTTCCATCGGGTTTCACACCCTCGGCGGGTTCGCCATCCGCCTTGTGCTGCTTACGTCAACCCGAACTGCGCCTTTCCGTCCCAGGAATCAGGAACAAGAAAGACCTTTCTACCTTGCTCTTGAAGCAAGCAGCTCTAGGCTGTTTGCATACTTTCTATGCTGAGAGGGCACATCGCTTTGTTTACCGGGTGACAGTTTTTGCTGATTTTTCATGTTCCTCGCGTAGCCATCGGTATTTTATTTGGCTACACTGAAAGTAGACTGGCCTGCACACCCTCCAGGCATGCCTCCGCCATCGGCGGGCCCCTCGAGGAAACGGAACAGCGAACTCAGCGACGCCGACAGCGAGTCCACCGAACTGTATTCGGTGAGCAGTGACGATTCTGACGATGAATTCACCCCTGTTTACAGTCGTAAACCAAAACGAAGATCTATGGGTGCTTCACCAGCTTCAACCGCATCTACTGTGAAGCCGAAGGTGGCTTCAACGAACTACACCGTCTTATTTGTGCCAGTTACGCCATCGGACAATCTGAGACACCTGAATCGGCAGACCATCTCGAGGAAACTCGAGTCTCTGGCTCCAAACGAAATCAGGGATGTTCGAGTCAACCCCCGCAAGAATGTCTTGGCCATCGACGTTATACACCAGGCATCTCTGCTTGCTCTGACCAGGGGTCACAGACTTCGACGGTATCAAGGTTCGAGCTCACCTTCCACTTAACAAGGACATGGTGGCAGGTTTCATATACGATGTCGACATCTCCATTCCTTGTGGCGACCTTCCAATGCTCATCAAGGAAGTTTGTGACCATAGCAACATCGTCCAAGTCTCACGTCTGGGCAACTCGCGTTGTGTAAAGATTGTCTTCAAAGGAGACATATTGCCATCCCACGTGAAGGTGGGACACTTTCGTCACGTGGTCCGTCCGTTTACACCAAGACCACTCCAGTGCCATAAATGTCAAAAAATGGGTCATGTAAGCGGAGTTTGCAGGAACGTGGCGGTTTGCCCCCGCTGTGCAGAGCCACACAATGCGGAATCCTGCCGAGCAACTGCCCTGAAGTGTACCAACTGCCATGGACCACACGAAGCCTCATCAAGGGACTGTCCATTGGTGAAAAAGGAATGGAGCGTCATGAAACAGATGGTACGGGACGGCTCAACGCACAAAGAGGCTGCTGATGTGGTGAGAAATAGACAACGACGCTCTCGTCGGCGACGAAGGTCTAAGACTACTGCTGCCCAATCTGGACGGACAACGCGACCTCCTACTCCGACAGGCTGTCAGACTTCTCTGAAGCGACAGCTACCACCACTGCCGCCACCACCACCACCGCCCACTGCATCACAATCGGCGAGCCGGAAAGACGCAGAGGCTTTAAAAGCGGCGGCGGATGTCGCGTGGCCCTCACTGCCACCACTGCGCGCTCATAAAGAGCCGATGCAGAATGGCCCGCTATGTACACCATCGTTCACAGATAATTGCCACGACAAAAACCTACAAGTCCTCGCTGTGTTGAGGTCTCTCATGACCACGATGCGCACTCTCCTCAACGGATTGACCACTCCATCAGCTCAATGTTCTCTACAAGTTCTGGATTCCTTGGAGCCAGTCCTCGCAAGCCTTTTTTAACGCGTATAATTTTAGACAACCGCAGAGGAACCGATGTCATATTTCTCTGTTGTGACTGTCTCTGTGTGTGTGGTGAACACTGATGTGTGTGCGCGTATTACTTGTTCTCTCTTTCCTCCTTGCTCTCTCTATTCTTTTTTCTCCCCTTCCCCCTCCCCCCGTGTAGGGTAGCAAACCGGGTGAAACCTGGTTAACCTCCCTGCCTTTCCTTCGCTTTTATCTCTCTCTCTCTCTCTATGCTGAGAGAATTCACGTATACACGGATCGCTCTACCACCCAGACCAGCTCAATCGGCGCCACCGTCATCCCATCACGACACATCAACCTGAGTTACAAACTTTGTCACGTGAGCACATCCACTGGTTCGGAGCTTGTTGCCCTGCGAGGTGCCGTCTATTATATCAAGCAACAACTGGTTAATCGATGGGCAGCATTCTGCTACTCAAAGGCGGCTCTACAATGTCTTTCGTCGGCACTTCGTCACGGATCGTACGAACAACTTGTGTGGGAGATACGAGAAATGCTGCACTATGCGATTGAAAAAGAACACAACGTTGTGTTTCAGTGGATACCAAGTCACTGCGGTACCTCCGGCGACGGCCTCGCCGATGAAGCTGCCAGAAAAATACAGGTAGAGACAAACCTTGTTTCTATACCGTTATCCAGGCATGACGCGGCTCGATACTCAAGTAAGCTGGCGCAGAACATGACACTGCAAAAGTTCATACACCATCATAGTTCATACACCACAGTTCATACACCATCGACTGTGTTTTCTCGACCCATCTCTACTACTGCGGCTACTACCTGGTCTTTCCCGGGAGGAAGATACAGTGTTGCGCCGTCTGCGTCTGGGTGTAGCATTCACCAAAGCCTACTCATTTAACTAGATGGCCGACAATGCCGAGTGCAACGACTGTGCCGTTGATGAAACTATTGAGCCCCTTCGGCTTCACTGCCCGACATACGCAAACGAAAGCCTTCACCTCCGTACTGCTCTAAATCAACTAGACGGAAGGGCTTTCACTGTCGCGAAGATATTGGAACCATGGGCTGCCCATCACAGTTCCGAAAGGCCACGAAAGCACCGGACTGATTCGCCGTTTGTAATGCCAAACGAGGAATTGTTACGCCGGCTGAAAGTGACTTTTCTCTCCTCCTCTATAACTTTACTTCCCCCTTCCCCAGTGCAGGGTAGCCTGCCGGGCTCAGCGCTGGTTAACCTCCCTGCCTTTCTTCCCTTCATCCCTTCCCCACAGAGTAGGGTAGCAAACCGGACGGGCGCCTGGTTGACTCCCCTGCCTTTCCTTCCTTTCCTTCCTCCTCCTCCTTATTTTATCTCTCTCTCTCCCTCTTCCTCTCGATAAAAAAATTTGCATTTTGTGAGGAAAAAAACCCTTGCAAATGGACGCTGCAATGCAAAGTGACAAAAAGCATTCGAATTACATTACATATGAACATTGAAAAACATTGCACAAGTGTCGTTGTCTGGACTAGTTGGCACGAATACATTGCAATAAACTGCGCAAAAAACGAGACGAAACAGGCACAAAGTCAGCGCCTGTTCTTGTGAATCCTTTATGTGTGCCTCATCTGATTTTTTGCGCTGTCTATTTCGATGGATTAAAGAACTGCACGGATCGCCTGGTATTGTCTTTACAGCTGCTTTGTTTACAGCGAAGTCACCGCCCACGAAGCTCACGGCCGCACCATCCTCTCGACGATGACAGTGGCTATAGATAGCGCTATCTGCTAGACACAAAACATTCACATTTATGCGACTCTAAACACCTGATACACGCCTGGGGCTAATACTGTCGTCGCAGTTATGCGCAGTAGGTGACCTTTGCAACAAAAACATGACGATGTGGCCTCAATCAAAATTTCGCTACCGCTCGATAGGCAATTTATTTTTCTGTTCTTATCCCGACCAAACGGAAATGTTCTGTTGATTTTGAACGAAAGGAATTCCCGGTTTCCTTCGATAGAAATTCTCTGGAAACGAATTGCAGCTTCCCAAGTGTAACGTCCACTTAACACCGTAGAAAAACCTACTGGAACAAAAAGCTGTTCTACATTTAGGTGAGACCGCCCAACTGTCGATGACATATCTAGCTTTTTTATATAGTTCTTCTACTTCACCTTAATTGCGTAAAAGACGCTTGTATAAAAAGGGCACCGGTTTATCTTTATGTATATCACAAGTAGACCAAACACCTGCAGCATGTGGCTTTGGTGACTAATAATTGATAGCACGCAAAAGTAACTAGAACATGCGAAAATCGGAATCGTATTTGTTGTTTGTTGTCACCTGTTCACGTCGGTTGAATGTATTGTAAATGTATAGAGTTTATTTTTAAAGTGAAGAGGCTCTTAGAAACGTCCGGGGGTGCAACGCAATTGAAATAAGTAGGCAGAACTTTCAAATAAGAGGCATTGAATCAATTTAGGAAAGTTGCAGGTGAGTAACGGTGCTTGCATAATTTTCAAGTTGCAATCACCCCACCCACGGTGTAGCGGAAGCGTCGGTTAGTTGTGCAACGTCACGGTTCGAGCTGCGCAGATTTTCACTTATGCAAGAAGTGACTAAACCACGTGACACAGCATGTATGTACGATCACTGCGCAACTCGGGCAGCAATGCTAGGTAATGCGCAGCATGTTACCTGTGCACTCAATGAAAGCATTCGTGCCCTTGTCTGCAATCACTGCTTGTACTCTGATATGCCATTATCTTCTTTTCTTTTTCTGCGTCAACTATAAGTGTTCTTTTTTTCTGCCATTTGAAGCACGAGGATTTCTCTCGAGGGCAATGCTGGCATGAAATAGTGAAAATAGTGACCGAAAACAGTGCCTTTTATCTGCAAGGATTCAGCGGCCGTTCGCCCACTGCAATGCAGTATTGTACCGGTGTGCATATTGGTTAAAAAATGGCGATATTGGCAGGACCGCAATGACATGGAAAACATTACCAAGGCCGGACCTCGTTTCGCTTGTTTAATGACGTCATAGCTGTGGTTCTTACACTGGAGCTCACCTAATATGGATGGATTGCAGAGGAGCATCGGTAGCATTATCACGCCGGTGGTAGACCACGCCATTGGAACGGCTTCGACCCCGAAGTAGTCGGCTGTGACCACGTGCTTCATGGTAGTCAAGGTTCCCATGAAGAGGGAGGCGACCGCCGCACAAGGTGCGTACGTAGCGTAGCTGTGCGTCAAGGCTAGAAACGCGATAGTGACGGCGAATAGAAAGTAACAAGCGCAGGCGAGCGTCGTGCGGTTGGTGTAGCCCATGTCGGCCACTAGGGGAACCATAGTGCGGCCGAACAACTGCGCTGGCGCCGAACACGCTATGGCAAGGTCCGCTTCAAGGCGCGTTGCTCCGCGATCGAGCGCTGAATCCACCAGAGTCGCCATCAGAACGCAATCACTGTAGTCGGCTAAAGTGCCGCCAAGAACCACGATCCAGTAGGCAGGCTTCAGAAAAAGCTGAGCAAAGCAGGGGCTCCGCTTTTCATTTTGGTATGATTTCTGGCTACCCTCGCAGTGGACAGCATTCTTGTCTGATTGGGATGTCACTGGCGCGCAGCACGTCCGCTCCAGCTTTTCTCTCGGCTTGACTCCCGAAAGCCTATCAATAGGGAACTGGGCATTGTCACTCGACCTCGAGACTATGCTGTTATCCGTCGTGGCACGTCTAATCCCATAAGCAAATAAAACGCAGTTCGTGCTATCATGTTCCATTCCACTTTGGAGTTTGCTGGAGATCGCACAGTCCAGTCCGTTTCTTGCGCTGGTGTTCTCTAAATTAGGGCCTACTAATTTTGCAATTCTGGGATCTACCGTGACGCACTTTCGTACTGATGTTGTCACCGTCGTCTGCGGGTGAACTGCAGCGTCATGTTCTAGCTGTGGATCGGGGTTTACATTTGCAGCGCGGGTCGCCAGAATACGGTGCTCGTCCGCGTCATTTGGTTCGCCGATTGGCCTCACTTTCTCGCGCGAGTATTCAAGGCATCCCGTGATCACTGGGTTTGTGTGCTCGATCGATCCTATTCCTCGCCCCTCGGAATCGCTTTGACAGGTCCTAGATGGCGTGGCCTTTTTCACGGTTGCTTCTTTCGCGTGTTTCGACTGTCTCTCCCATGGAGGCTCCTTCAGTGCGAGGACAAGTGGCGTCAAGTGTAGGCTGATGCCGCCGAATAGAAGAACAGTCTGTCGGAACGAAAACGACTGCTCAAATTGCGCCAGCAGCAGGGGGTAAAAAAGCGACGAGAGCGAGTAGCCGGCGTAGCGAATGCCCGTTGCCACGCCCCTGTACTTCTCGAAGTACGACATTAATACAACGGTGATTGCCACGCACACGACTCCAGATCCAAGCCCTAGAAAGGGAAAAAAATGTGCGAACAAATATTTATTCATTTATCTTAACGCATAGTCAGTCAACGAGTACTTTTCACAATCCACCAGAAAACAGCGACATTGAGTAAAAGATCATTTGGCACGGATGTCGGAAGGCCTCACTTAGTAAAAAGTGAAAATCAGCGTAATACTGTCTGAGCGAGTCAAAGGAGCTCAACAAAAATTTCTCCACGACAACATGAAGCCGGTAGATAATAACACCTAGGAGGTAAGTATACATGATGTTATCTGTTGCTTTTAATTAAGTTCTATTCATTAATTCACTGCGTCATCGTTAAATTAAAAGCCGCAAATATTATACCGCATGCCTTTGTTTCTATATTGCTGGGACTAACGAAAAACAGGCGCACCTGGTACCTCGGTTCTGTTGCGGTTTATTAGCGCGCATTCTTTTTTTTATTCTAATGTTTATCACAGTAGGTTCATTCTATTCAAAAATTAAAAGAAAGAAAATATGTAACCGTTTATTGTGCCCGTGCTTCGCGGTTCAACGGGAACATTTACGACTGGTCACAAATATTACGCAATCTTCCTTGTTACCGTGTGTCGCGTTAATTGACGCATCAGGAGTGAGTCACTTTTTTGGCTGGGTCACTGTCTCTTTCAAGATAAAATTTCATTTCGCAAAGAATACAGTTTGCTAGCACGTTTGGAGACACGACCTTCCTGTTTTGTCCAGGAATGAATATAAAAAATGTTGACTTTCCCCAAAGCCAGTGAGTCTCTATTTGTCGCAGTAACGGCGAAGGATTTTCGCAACGAACTTGCACTATATCTGGGGCAAGACTAGGAACCGTTGCCAAGCTCTTTCTATCAAAATAGCAGCAGAATGTAGCCATGTAGAGTCCTGTAGGAAGTTATAAATCTCCTGATATCTGAGGCCCTTACGTGCACCGTTTTCATTAGCATAACTAGTTGCGGACTACCATGTGCAATATACGTCTCGTTATATGGTGCACGACCACGGGATTTATATATGCATAGTTTGACCGATCTAAGCGCACGCAGACGAATACGAAAACAGGGGGATAACAGGACAGGGCAGGACAGAACACAGGACCGACAACAGGACCTTTTTCTTCTTCGTCTGCTTGCGCTTCCATGCATTTCAACCAACTAGCCAAGTTGTCGATTCTCTTGCACTGTGGGATTTTTTTTTTCGGGGGTGTCGGCGCCAGTATCCGACGTTATTAAGCCTCTGCTCAAGCGCGATAGACTTGTCCGTGACGTCAGACAGTCAGTATAATCTTCGCGACACGTGTAGCAGCTCCGGGAACGATCGCGGTCGCCACTGATCTGTATGCATTGTAACAGATAATAGCGACTTGCTGCAAGCGAAAGCGCTCAGCTTTTTAGACTTAAATCACGAGGGTTTACGTCTATAGGCGCAACTGGACGTGGAGAAACTTCGTAGTGCGCCGTTGGATGACGTGCACCGTGCCGCACACTACCTTTAGCACCTTGTGCTCCGCACTTGGCATAATTATATTCCAACCAAGCATATATCTTCACTTTCACCGTATACGCACGGACGCAATTTCATGGCGCAGTAGCCATATGGCGCTGGCATTTGCGCATTTTTCTTGGCAGCAGGCTGCAAGCAGCAACAAAACCGACTGCGCGTGCACTTTGTTTTCGCTACAGCACACATTTGTAATGCAAGTCTCAGCACGCCACTGCTGGGATGTTTCAGTCCAGCGCACCGCTGGAAACAGCGGGTGCCACCACAAATGGCTGTTGCCCGGTTCGTGGACCTTGCTTGTCGTGATATGTAGTGCAGTTCGAGCTGAAAAACGGTGACGTCTCAGTGGTTGGCGCGTCTCTGTGGAGGGCCAGTCACCTACGTTGCGCGGCTTCGCGATTCCCACTGTTTTGCCAGCATCACTACTGCCAGGACGAGAGTCGACAGCGACGTGCCAACCAAGGGGGGCGTGTCACCGAAGAGGGCGATTCGGCCGGGGCTGCAACCCATCGGCGAGCGGTCCGGCTTCCTCTTCGCGCTCGTCGTTTTCTTGCGTACGCGACCCCTCGGGGAAACATAATCACGCTGCCAGCAATCCACGCGTTCTGCAGGTCAGTCGAGCGCTAATGGCGGTGTTTTTCTCAGTTCCAACACAAAGAACAGCTTCACATTCCGATTAATCTTGTGTGTCAGGCGTCATATTTTGCACGAAGCCTCATATGTATTTGCACGATCTTAAACCAAGCTTTTCGTACGTTCTCATATTCCTTTGCCGTGCAGGCACTATTTAGTGATATTGATTTATAAGGGCAGTGACTGTTGTGAAAGTAGAGGCCAGACATATCGCCTTAAGGTCTGTGAACGGAACAACAAGTCAAATTACGAAATTAAATCGCCTTAAAGAAGCTTGAGCGCAACAATAGCATAATATAGCTGACCTAGAACAATAAGGCTGCCAATTTTGCAGACAATACGCCAAGAGCATGCATGCGCGGAGTTGCTTATGCCTTCGCAAGTAGTGCATCGGTTTATGTTCCCCACTAGCGAAGTAGTCCTGCGAGTGGCTCACCTTGAATGAGCCCAAATGTCACAGTCATCCAAGCGATATCGGGAGCGAAATAGGAAGCGAGGATGCCGGACCAGAACAGCACGCTCCCAATGAGGCCAATTGATGAGACAGGGAAGTGTTTCTGCAGGACAACTAGTATAATTCCTGCAGGTGTAAATAATACGACAAGAATAACAAGGACCGAAATTATTTTTTAATTGTACGGCTTTGGCGCTGTGGTGAATCAGACAGGGATTCGATGAAACCACGCAGAAATTATCTTTGACAGCTTGCACTGCGAATATATGGTAGCTTTTATAGTCTTACGCAATTGTGGCGGTGAAAAACCAAGCACTGAAATAGGTAAAGATTGAATGAGCTATTTGGCGAACTTATGCCCAGGAAAAGAAACACTCAAAGTATACTTCCAGTGTTCCTTTTGCTGGGTTGCATTACGCTGCGATCGTTACTTGATTGTGTACAATCAAGTAATGCTCGCAGCGCAATGAGAGCCGCGAGCACGGTTGTCGATAATCTGATCGTCGGTGAAACACGTCGTCTTTTACACATGCGTGATCTACCATTCAAGCGTTATCGCTGGTGCTCTCGCGTTACTTCCGCAATAAACTCGACTACTCGCGTCTTGCGCGCAATCTCATCAGAACATTCTAAAAATAACCGTGAAGGCTCCAAACATACTGGCGCGGCCGGAGCCGAGTGGTGGTAACACGTGTTGCAATTATTTGCGAGTGAAGACCGGCGACGGGGAAATAAAGAAACAAGCGCGCGTGGCAATAGCATCATGTGGGCACGAGGACAAACATTAAGGAAAAAGAAAAAAAAACACCAACATAAGTAGGCTTATTTCTCTATTTCTTTTTTCTCTTCTTCAAGCGAAGCTTGGTCAAAGTTAAAGATTTCGGTTTCGGCGTTCTCCTATGCGAATAACCCGGCGCCGGCATCGAGCGATTCTTTGAGCATGAGAAATACGGTCCTCGAAGGTGCGCTGGTCTCATGCGTATTTGCACGCGCCGTTTTCCAATAGCTGATGCCCTCTAGATTGTTTGGTTCTCGGCGATCGGCCGTTTATGATATGGCAATCTTATATTTTCTTGAAGTAACTTGTAATTCCACGTTGCCACATTCGAATTTTGCCTGTAGACCCGCTGCAGTGGACTGTTGGTTATAGCACTCGACTGCTGACCCGAAGGTCGCAGGATCGAATCCCGGCCGCGTGTCGATGGAGGAGAAATGCTAGAGGCCCGTGTACTTAGGTCTACGTGCACGTTAAAGAACCCCTGGTGGTCGAAATTTCCAAAGCCCTCCACTACAGAGTCCTTCATAATCGTATCGTGGTTTTGGGGCTTAATGTACCCCAACAATTATTATTGTTGCCTGTATATGAACGCATGACGACCTCAAGTTCCGGTGCCGGAGCGAAAGTCACTCGGCATGATGCCATCTGCGTAAGCGCAGTTGTCGTCGTGCCTACACAAACAAAGAAAAGTAGCAGGTCAAGCGTGCAACGCCAAACTTCGCGTGCCCACATTTTCGCGATAGAGGAAGGTCTCCTGAATTTTTACAGCGTTAAGTTTTTCGTTAGGGGCTGGTTCGCGTCACCAGAAAACTCAAGCAGCTTTTAACATTTAAAAAATCTTCCTTTCGAGCACGAATCGAGCCCAGGACGCCTGTGTGGCAGGCAGGTGTTCTACCACAGAGCCACGCCAGTGCTTGACACTGCTTCGGGAGAAAAACCCTATACGTGCGTAATGTAGTCTGATGTGGGAAGAATAAGTGACGATGAGGAGGAGTGATGTGAGGGTGAGAAGGAGCGAAATGAGGAGGTGAGAGGGTCAGGAACGGGTATGTGCTAAGCAGCTCACGTAATAGCATAGTCATGAATAGTATGATATAGAAAGGGGGTGGGAAAGGGAAGTGGCGATGAGGAGGAGTGATGTAAGCGTGAGGAGAAATAAAGGAGGAGGGGGCAACAGAAAGCGTGTATGCGCCACAGGAAGAAAGATAGACTGATGAAAGAAAAAGAAGATGAGCAACGAAGTCAATCTGTGTTCGCCAGGAGGTGATGCTTGCCATTCCAAGTTAAGCCTACATTTTCTAAGGAAGGCCGCTCAGCTCGGCTGTTCCTTCAGGATTGGAACCGCTAGTGCGACCTAATTTCTTTACTTACACGCGGCATATGCTGCACCGAAAGCTTCCGTGAATTCGTCATTACAACTCATACCGGTCAACGTCATATATTGAGCCAATTTATAATAAGGTGCCGAACTTTGCGTGCGCAATCCATTTCAGCGGTCGCCATGCGTCAAACGCAAACCTCTTGGTTACGCACGTTATTTTTCGAAAATAGCGTGCGTACCCAAGGAATCCAAGGCCTGCGTACCTAACCCTAAAAATTTGTTTAGTTTTCCAGGCCCTTCGTTTATGGAAAGACCACATAGCTATTATAGTTTCTTTCGTTCACTTTGAAGTTAAATGATAACGAAGTAAAAAAAAAAGGCAATCATCTTGATAGTCAATCGGCCATAATATCCAGTAGGCGTAAGTTCTGACTTTTCGTGAAAACTTGAATTCCTAGAAATAAAGTTTTACGCGCGCCTTTAAATGTTATTGAACTCGATGCTTTGTCATTTTAAATTCGAGTGTAATTAAATCAACTCTAGTGACGTTGCGCTGCCCTTTAGACAGCGTGAGTTACAGCCTTTTCTGAGTTGAAAAAAACTGATCAATGAAAGTAAACTTAGTGATATATGAAACTATTGCGTTAGGGAGGTGGAGGCAGCAGTAAAAAAAAATGCCAGCATCAAAACAGTTAAAAGAAAACTCTCTATGGAAAAAGCCATATTGCACACAGTTAAAGAGAAGCGAGGCAATCTTATTAACAATTTTAATGACACAGTGAGAGTGATGCAGGTCCTTTACCCAGTACGGTATAGTTCGAATATAAACAACCCTACTCTGAGTGCAAGCAAAGTGTAACATCATAACCAAGTCTTAAGCGTCACTACCGATGAGGTTAGAAAGACCCAACAAGGCGTGTTCAATGAAAAAGCCACAGAAAGTATGGCTGTTTTGCGGAAATAAATAACGAGTGAAGATGTTAGGGGGGAGCGCAAGGGGTCAAGAGTTGTGCCCCCCCCCCCCCCGACATTTTGACCTCTGCCGTTGTTATTTCTTCGCGTAAAGCAGTCATACTTTCTTTGGTTTTTTTTTTTTCACTGCACATGAACCGACTAGCCCACCAACGTACATTTCCAGAAGGCGTGTCCCGTGGAGACGCGTTCGGTGAAGACGGCCTAACAACCGATTTGATCAAAGATGGAGAACATTTAGGTTCAAGAAGCTTCCGACACTCTGCACATTATACCTTAAAACCTAAATTGTGCCAGCGAGTTGGAAAGACATCGATATTTTATTAATACACAAAAAGTGAGGCGTCAAAGACTTGAAGAACTAGGGATCGGTCAACCTCATTTCAGCATTGTACAAAATATTCACAAAAACATTTTCGAATTGGATAAGCGCCACACTTGACTTTAATCAACAGCGAGAGCAAGCTGGCTTTAGGAAAGGGCACTCTACCATGGATCACCTTCATGTGTGTGATCAAATAGTTCCGAAATCTGGCCAATATAAAAAAAAACCTTTATATGGTATTCATAGATAATGAAAAGGCCTTCGACTCGGTAGCGATACCAGCGGTTCTGAAGGCATCGGGTCGGCAAAGAGCACTTGAAACATACATGAATACCATAGGCAGAGATTCCTCACTTGCTGGGCTACTTCTCAAAAAAAGCAGGAAAATCCCGATCGAGAAAGGGTTCCGACAGGATGATGCAGTTTCTGCATTTTTATTCACTGCGTGTCGAAGTATTTAAAGAACTAAACAGGCAAGAAATAGGAATAAAGCTTATCGGAGAACATCGCCGTTAATCCAACCACGGTTTACAGATGACGTCCTACTCTTAAACATTGACGCCGACGAACAGCAAGAAAATAATTGTAGGCCTAAACCAAGAAGGCTTCAGAAACCGAGAGGATTGAATGGATATGAAAAATACTAATAACTGCTGGGAATTTCCGTCCCAAAACCATGATATGATTATGGGGGACGCCGTAGTGGAGGGCTCCGGAAATTTCAACCAGCTGGGGATATTTAACGTGCACCTAAATCTAAGTACACGGGCCTGTATCACTTCGCCTGCATCTAAATGCGGCTGCTGCGGTCGGGATTCGATCCCGCGACCATCGGGTCAGCAGTCGTGCAGCCTAACTACTACACCACCATGACGGGTCTTAATATGCAGAAGACAAAGATAATGCTAGGTGGGTCGGCGAGAGAGCAAGAGCTCTTTATAGACCTCCGGAGCATAGGTATGTATATCTAGGTCAAATACTAACAGGAGAGCTCCCTCACGTAACGAAAATTCATCGAAGAACAAAGATAGGCTGGTGCGCATATAGTAGACATTCTCAACTCACGACATGCAACTGACCACTGACACTAACGTGTACAAACATTGCATTTTGCCAGTTATAACATATATGATGCAGAAACCTGGCGAACAATAAAGAACCTGGAGAAGTTGAGAACCCCGGAGAGTGTGATGAACGAAAAATGACAGGCGTAACTCTAAGACATGGGAAGACAGCAGAGTGAATCAGAGACAGAACAGGGGCAGCTGAGACCTTAGTAGGTGCTAAGAAGGAAAAAAATGGGCATGGGCAGGTCACGTCATGAAAAGGACAGATAACCGATGAACAGTTAACGCATCCGAATGAATATGAAAAGATGGGAAATTAAGAAATTTGCAGGCACAAAACAGAATCAGCTAGCACAAGACAGGCTGGTTTGGAGGCCATCGGAAGAGGCCTTTGACATGCTGTGGATATAGTATAGGCTGACGATGATTAGGATGATGATCATGATGATCATGATCATTTCATTAAAAAAACGTTTGATCAATGTAGCTGCCCTTGATCTTATCTCCTTCTTCGAGGCATCTCTTCATTGGTATCAGTGGAAGGTTTATGCTTCGCCGCTCCTTAATATACCCTTCCCTTGTGGCAACACTCTGGTAGACATACTCATCCTTTCTGTTATAATTTTTTTCTGTGGTCTAACGGGGACGTGTAACCCGCCACGGTGGTCTAGTGATTATGGGGCTCGACTACTGACCCGTAGGTCGCGGGATCAAATCCCGGTCGCGGCGGCCGCGTTTTCGATGGAGGCGAAAATGCTCGAGGCTCGTGCGCTTAGATTTAGGTGCACGTGAAAGAGCCCCAGGTGGTCGAAATTTCCGGAGCCCTCCACTACGGCGACTCTCATAATCATATGGTTGTTTTGGGACGTTAAACCCCAACCCCAACAATTATTACTATTAACGGAGACATGTGCATATATATTGATGTGATGACGATACTCCTAAGAAAGTTACGTTTTGTTTTCTATTGTGTCTACCACACGTTTTCGTTGTGTTCACCTTTTCTGCGCGTAAATATTATGGAACGCGCCGCGCTGTCTGCGCATGCAACGAGGCATTTAGTTTGCGTGCGCTCTTATATTAACCAGCGATAAATATAGGACAGGCACGCGGTGCGTACTTACAGAAATGCACAGGATGAAGGCTACGTCCTGTTTATATCTATCGCCCGATTCTCATCGCCAGTCTTCCTAGCATACTTATTTCAATGTCGCGCATTCGTTATGGCACTGGCTGCAATTGATGCTGCCTCTGCCGACATGCCCTCACCTGAAACATTGTCAATGGCTTGGAAGACGCTGGTCGGCCAGGATGCCGTCTCGCGGTTTACGCCGAATTCACGCATGAGCGCCACATAAAATATGCCCGATGTCGAGTGGACAGCAGATGAGAAGAACGTGGCTGCGCACGCAATCACCGCTTTGCCCCAACTCCTGTCCAGCTGAGGTCGACTCCGTCGAACTTCCTGCGCAGATACTTGCTCGTCCTTTTTTTCGGGCATCTCCGCGACGCTTACAGGTACATGGTCTCCAGCACATATAGCCTGCGGACGTAATGACGAGAAAATCCTAAACGTTGCGGCCGAATCCACGAGACGTTGAGTAATGTTCGGGATTCGGTGGCGGCCTTCCCTAGCAGTGTGCTCAACATCACGACTGCCTGCCGCATTCTATGACGAACAATTCTATCGTAACGCCTTTCTTGTGTATAAGCGCCCTTGTGGTTTAGGTGTTTTCCTTCTCATTTCCTGTGACGCTTATGAGCAGATATGTTCAACACAAATAAATTCATTAAAACATGCGAGAAAATGGTTTACCCTATGTGATTCACAGGCAGCGTTATTGTCACTTCTTAATGACACTAATTCGAAAAACTACAGCTTTACCGAACGACACATTAAAAAAAGTTACAAAAGCATGCGAACAGAATCACGCGGCAGCAATATTCTCTTGAGTACTCAGCCACTGCGATTTCGGTGTTACTGTTGCAGCGGGATGAAGCGGCCAGACAAGCTCATACGAAAGATGTCACATCTGGACAACCTGTAACACAAGGTGATTTACGAAACACACCAAGACAGATGGGGGACCGTGATTGCAATGCGACACAGTTCGATGGAAAGCCAAAATCTTGTTTTGACTTATATCACATCAATTTTTTTTTTTTCATATGAATCGAAATCCCATTAACATTGAATACAAACTTACCTTTTGAAACGCTGGTTCACCGCTTCCAACTCAGTGTCGCGCACTCAGTTTCACGAGCAGAAAGTTCAGAATACACTTGCCACAATGTGGATGAGGATATTCAGCCTCTTTTATTAGAATACCGGGATTACAACAAAGAAAGACACTATCTATTAATAAGCAATTTAGTGGCACTGGACCGCAGTGTTTTCAGTCTCAGGAAGGTCCTAGGTTCATGGCCAAAACACAGGCAGTCATAAATGGCGCTAAATAAGTTTCAAGACGCCGGTCCGTCATATTCTTTGAAGTTACTGAAATAAGCGTTTTTTTACATAGTGAAAGCAAATTTTATATATACGCTTTGACATGACCATGTCGACATAGGTGTCGCTTTATGTGTAAACTTACTTCAAGTCCCAGTAAGTGGGCATTGTTTGAATGTTAGTGTTGTTATGTGACTGAACGGCATTTTGTGTCAGCTTTAGTGTCCCTATATGAACAGACTTTGTGCCTATATAATTTTTTCATGGGTTGATTGGCTTATACGAACTGTCTAAAGGTGCAATTTTGTGTACTTTTTCAATGGCTGTGACTTTCACTGATTCTTTTTTCTTGGGAAAAAGGCAGCCGGCGCTTTACGAAAGCATCTACGTCTCTTAAACAACACATAAAAAACAAATATAAACATAGAACACGAGCCCCCTTTGCTATCCGAGAATACTTTTGGCATAGCCTGCAAGATCATCATTTCTGGCACTATGTTGCGCTGTGTCATTTATGCGGTGGCCTGCCTACCACCACGCCGCGGAGCTTGTCTAGTTTCTATGTAGGCTCCCTACACTGTACCGTACGCGAACGCCAGAGCCAACGAGGCTTTTATTCTTTTCTTATTGGGAAGTTCAAATGCCCGAACAGCGTCGGCGACAGAGGCGTATACCATCTCAACGACACCACCTCAGAGAAATAGCTGCCTGACTAAGGAAAATCCGAGCACGTTCCCGTTTCAACCATGCAGTGCACACACGGTAGTATCGGTATACAATCGCATCGCGGCGTAGAGCCACAGGTGTCGATACCACGGTCGGGTACCGCCAGTATACTACTGGCACCAACGGTAGCGGCCGAATCCATCGACACCCCCGCTACACCGTACAACTATGCGGAAGTTTCTAGAGGTATTAAACGTTAAACTGCGCTATTTCGAGATATGGTGGTAAATAATTGGGTGGCGGTCGTGCACGGTAGCAGTACGAAGCGTTATGGTGCGCCTTTCAGCTACATAGCACATATACTTCAACTTCAAAGAAATTGTTACTTCCGCCTGTTTTTTGGCGAGCAGAAAGTATACTCGCTCTTGGAGGTGCGACGATCTTCGTTAATACAAGTACGAATGACGAGTACAGCGGAAAAACCTACCTTGCAGGTCCTTCAGAAGCTAGGACTAACATCCACTGCAATGTGGTCCCCTTGTTGTGGTCGTTTGAGACAGAGAGAACCAAGCAGCAACAGCACCGTGGTCCTTTGTCACGCCATAGCAGCGGCACGGTTTTGAACTAAGCAGAGGTTCATCCAGTGCTGCAGCCGAGCTCTGCTAATCTTTGCGTCCAACAGGGCCTCACTGACAGCGGTCTGCGTCAGTGTCAACAGGAAATGGGAAAGGCTCGGTATGCCCGGTGAAAGTTCCCGCGATGCAATAAAACACAGCGATTAACTACCTGCACACGAGTCAATTAATGTTAAGAGGTTCACGTAAGTGAAAGGCTCTTCTGAATGTTTTGACGTCTGTTAAGACAAATCAGCAGTAGGTAGTACTGAAAGTAGGTGTGAGGCAAATTTTGTGTAGACAAGAACACCACCGAGCAAGTACGCCTAAGAAAAAAATCGAGTATTTGCGGAGCATTTCTGTCACACAACAATAATCGTCATCCACCTCGCGTACTTTCCTCGCGTTGTCACCGCGGTCCCAGCACTTCCCGGTCACGAACGCTGCGCGCGTTATCAGCGTGACATAACAGAGTGACGAGAGCCGGCTTTCAAGAAAGGAAACGCGAGCAACCAAGATGGCGATTATTGTTGTGTGGCAGAAATATTCCCTAAATACTCGAATTTTTCTTAGAGTATGGGTCGGTTTATTCTTTGTGTAATGTATGTGCACACAAAAATTGCAACAACATGCCAAATATGAATTAAAATGCGCATGGAGCCTAATCACCCCTGCAGGCATTTTTATAAAGTTGTTCTCTCTCTCTCTATCTCTCTCTCTCTCTCTCTCTCTCTCTCTCTCTATATATATATATATATATATATATATATATATATATATATATATATGAAACAGCGCGGTTGCCGGAAGATGAAGGTCAAAACGCGAATCGCTTTCTCTTTCCGGCTGAAAACACATAAAATATTCCGATAACGTTTGGACAAATGTAATAGCGACATTCTTTTCCACTGGGCGTTTGCTGGCGCTTTCAGCTGCGGCCTTTCACTCTTCGTGTTTTCGATCTCGGAACAATGTCAGTTTTCCATGAGTTCTCTGCTGAGTGTATCCCACAGGGAATACCACTAAACTATCTTTGTAGACAACAAAGCCATCGCACCTAGGCGAAAGATACCTACTGAAAGTGGAATTAAAGAGGCTACATTTAATAAAATTTTTATGAAGGTATAGACAAGATTTTCAAAGGACTTTGACCTTGTCCAACAGGCCAATTGAATATCATGTTCTGCTAGGTACTGTATAGTTCCGTATCGGCAGGTTTCAGCATAGTTCACAAGGTACTGTCAGTTGCGACATAATCGTTGCTACTTACGTTGTTAAAAGTTTTAGCGAAGACCGCTGAGATATATGTTATATCTGCATATCATTAGCATTTTGAGCCATGTGGCTTTTATTTCACTGATGGACGAACAAATTTCTCTGGAGTGCGTCATACTGAAAAAAAAATATCATTGTGAGCCTTGCGTTTCTTGCAAATGATTAACTTCATCGTTGTTACGGTAATATTAATAGGACTGTTCAGAATAATATAACTGCTGGGATATTACGTCCCAAAACCACGATATGATTATAAGGAACGCCGTAGTGGGCGGCTCCGGAAATTTTGACCATCTGGTAGGCTTTAAAGTGCGTCTGTTCAGAATAATAATTCTCAGCGAAATATCTATATCATATAACTCTATTTTAAATATGTCGTAATATTTTATCAATATTATCAGGACGACCTAAATGGAGCTGGAGGGCGCAACAAGATCCAATTCCGCCAAACCACATCCGGTGATGAATTCGTTGGTTCCGAAAGTTCTGAGTTCTGAGGTTCTGAGTTAATCCTTGCCTCTTTTGAATACATAGAAAATGTGTGCCTGTTAGTCTGCACAAACTGAAAATAAAACGCAGTTTTATTTTTTAATGCAAATTGTTTGATTATAATAATTTATTTATTTATAATAATATATATTTCTTATAATAATTTATATTTGTTTTAATAATAATTTATTCATTTACTATATTTTACTATATTGATTGAAAATACATGTAGAATAACATCCAGGAAGTGCTCCTAAAATCAAACAGTGCACGGAGACTCTCAAAGAAAATACAACTGTTAAAGGGGTCATGAACCACTTTTCCAAGTAATGATGTAATGACCTCAGTATCGGAGTTTACTGCCTCCCGAATCGATTGCCGCAAAAATTTCTCGAATCCGTCAAGAATCAGCGGAGTTACGGGGGTTTGGCGCACGCTCCGAGCGCTTTCTCTCTTTTCTCGTGCCGACGAGCGCACTGGAAGCTAGACAGGGAGGGATGGCATGGGGGAAAGAAGTTACGTCAGCGCGCGTCATGAAACGCGATCGCTCTCCCGCTGTGATTCGCTCGCGCGAGTGCGGCTACCGTGTACTGAGGAGTGCGGCGCCGGCAAGTGGCGGCACCCCGCGGCAAGAAGCGCATCTGATCCGAACGCCGCTCTCGATTTACGTCGGCTATCGGCCAATAAGCATGCTACGTCTCTTGCGACGTAAACTGCCAGACGCCCCGCCCACCGACGAGAGTGAGAACCGGCCTCTGTTTGAAAAGAGGGCGCCTGGGGAAACGGCAACTTCGCGCTCCGCTTGTGGCCTTTACGCGGCGCGCACGACTGTAGTATTTGGCAGAGCAGTTCATAGCCGTGTCAGCTTTCCGCAGGATGTGTTTTTTCAACAAGCCCAAGGTGTGCTTCATGACCCCTTTAAATTACAGCAGCTGGCAAGTAAAAATGTAAATATCACAAAAGGCCGGAATGATACTAGCCTTTAGTAAGCCTTAAAAAATAAGATCTTGTCTTGAAATAAAATGCAGCCATACAAAGAGGCAATACACAATTATAGAGTTGCTCCGATAATAATTCAATGCAAATGTGGTACATATGGCAAACACCTCATAAAAATAATTACTGAATGCATTATATATGCCAACAGGATGCAGGTTTCTCCATCCAATGTCATCTTATTTAACGAACCATTGCGAAGATTCCTGTTTAGTAATAAACTTAGCAACTCTCTCTGCTTATTGATGCTAATTTTATATTTTCCAAATAATAAACTTCGTTGCATTCTTGATTATGCTATTTAAAATGATTTAGTACTTTTTGTATGTAAGGTCTAGGGACATATATTAAATGGCTGGCATTTCCTATCCCTTCGTAATTTTTCCTCTTTGCAAATGTTTCTCAGAAGTCTCTCTGTCACCATGGACTTCAGAGGACTTGTACTTTTGTACACCTGGTCTGTTTTGCAATGCAATATTAGAAAGAAAGCGCAAAATCTTTTAACCCTCGTAGGCGCAACCTATGAAGGACTGTGAAGAACTGTGAATGAATTGACATGATTGCCCAAATGACCACCCGCCGCGCTGGCGCAGTGGTTACGGAGCTTAGCTGCTCACCCGAAAGACGCGGATTCGACCGCCGCCGCGGCGGACGCATTTCGATGGAGGTGAAATGCTACAGGCCCGTGTCCGTGCGATGCCAATCTTCCTGGGCGATGTGGTCGAAATTTTTCGGAGGCCTCCGCTGCGGCGTGCCTGAGTCATATCATGGTTCTGGCACCTAAAATCCCAGAAATGACCCTTGAACTCTTTATATCCCGGTGCCGCGCAGTTCCTCACCTGTATTTAAAAAAAAAACCGTGTGATGATGGAATTCCATAAGTAGGTCTGAGGTGTGGCCTCACCGTTGACCACATCCGGTAACGCACTCGCTCACCAGAGAAGGATTGGCCATCCTGGCGCAGTATTTGGCCACTACCTCCCACATGGATACACCAATTAACCCTCGGCCTTCTCAGCCCAGCGGCTGCGAAGCAACTGACCACGGCGGCGGTCAGACCTGCGACGCAGCGGAGGGTGCTAAGAATCTCTGGGTCAAGACTGGCTGCCATTGTAACCTTAACTTTTCAACGTTTAACGTTAGAACGTTATCTGGTGAGGCTAGTCCAGCAGTGCTATTTGAGGAACTAAATGGCGTTAAGTTGGATGTAATAGAGCTACGTGAAGTTAGGAGGACAGATGTGGCCTATACAGTGCTGAAGAATGGGCACGTCCTATGCTATCGGGGCTTAGGCGACAGAAGAGAACAGGGGTGCAGTTCCTTATCCATAAAAATATAGCTGAAAACATAGAGGTATAATATTATATTAGTGAGAGCGTGGCAATTAAGTATTGTAATTAAACTTAATAAGAGGCACAAGAGCAATGTGGTACAGGCCTACCCGCCTACATGCAGCCATGATGACCATTTTGCTGAAGGCTTCTATGAGTACGTGGAATCATTATTGTGTAAGGTAAAAATACAGTATATTCTGGTGATGGGCGACTTTAATGCCAGGGTAGCCAAGAAGCAGGCTGGAGACCAGGCAGTGGGGAATATGGCATCGGTTCTAGAAATGCCGGAGGGGAGTTATTAGTAGAGTTCGTAGAACGCAATAATTTATGAATCTTGAATACGTTCTATCGAAAACGGGTGAACCGAAAGTGGACGGGAAGGAGCCCTGATGGTAAAACTAAGAATGAAATAGACTTTACACTGCGCGCACCCTGGCATCGTGCAAGATGCGGAAGTGGTTGGCAAGTTACGATGCAGTCGTAGGCATGCGCAGGGTTCGCCGTTAAGAGAGAGGGGGGTGGGGGTCAACGACTGATCGAACCCCCCCCCCCGACACACACCGTCTGTTGAGTCCGAAACACGACATGCTTCACAATGGATGAAAAAATGCAAAGGAAGCGATGACTGGCTGCTCACAATAGCCTGCCTTTCGTACGTCGCTTTCCAGGAGTAAAGATAGAAAGTAAACAGTTGGAGTTCTATGTAAGGGGCCGTCGGCCACCGTTATCCTCAAAAACTTGCGTGGCCATAACCCTGTTTTTTAAACAATGCCGGGAAAGGTCCGACTGAGTAAGCATATGGCGCAGACCGCGCACCCCCCCCCCCCTCCACCCGCCCTCGATTAGGTGATTAGAGGGGGCCGCCCCCTAAGCCCCCCTCGTGCGCACGCCTATGGATGCAGTGACCATAGGATGCTAAGGTGTCGAATTCGCCTAGACTTGAGGAAGAAACGACAAAAACTGATACGCAAGAAGCCAATGCATGTTTTAGCGCAAAGATTCGGGATCTCGCTCCAGAACAGATGCTCGGCTCCAACCAAGGAAACCGACCTTAGCGTTGACGCAATGAACGATAATCTGATGAGTATCATTACGGAGTGTACAGTAGAAGTTGGAGGTACAGCCATTAGACAGGACACTGGCAAGCTCTCCAGGAGACGAAAAACGTCATTAATAAACGTCAAAGCATGAAAGCCTCAAACACAGCAGAAAAAATAGAACTGGCGGAGGTTTTGAAGTTAAGCGATAGGCGTAAGGTAGCCGACATGAGAAGGTATAATATGGAGAGGGTTGAACAAGCCCTAAAGAATGGACGAAACCGCAAAGTGGTGAAAAGGAAACTGGGCACAGGCAAAATCCACATGTACGCACTAAGGGGCAAGGGAGGCAGCGCCATTACCAATACGAATATGATAGTTAAAGTAGTTGAGGAATTTTACAGGGACCTGTACAGTAGCGGGGGGTACAACCAGGACGATAATGTAAGAAGTAGTAGCCCAGAGGAATCGGACATCCCACCAGTAACGACAGGGCAGTAGAGAAAACCTTGGAGGGAATGCAAAGAGGCAAAGCCGCTGGTGGGGATCATGTAACATCAGATCTGTTGAAAGACGGTAGACAGGTTGCGTTAAAAACTGGCCGCCCTGTATACGAAATGCCTTGACGGTCAGGGTACGAGAATCTTGGAAGAGTGTTAACATCATCTTAATCCATAAGAAAGGGGACGTCAAGGACTTGAAAAATTACTGGCCGATCAGCTTATTGTTTGTTGTCTACAAGCTATCTACACAGATAATAGCTAATAGAATTAAAACCACCTTAGAATTCAATCAACCAAAGGGCCAAGCAGGATTTCGTACAGCCTACTCGATAATAAACCATATTCAAACTATCAATCAGGTGATGAAGAAATGCGCAGAATATAACCAACCTTTATATATAGCCTTCGTAGATTAAGAGAAGTCATTTGATTCGGTCGAGATATCAGCAGTCATGCAGGCACTGCAGAATCATGTCGTCGACGACCCAGATGTAAAAACAATGAAACAAACCTACAGCGCCTCCACAGCCACCATAGTCTTCCATTAAGAAAGCAACAAAATTCCAATAGAGCAAGGTGTAAAGCAGGAATACACGATCTCCTCAATTCTATTCACCGCGAGCTTACAGGAGGTATTCAGGGCCCTACATTGGAAGCAGTTAGGGATACCAGTTAATGGAGAGTAGCTTAGTAACCTGCGATTCGCTGATGACATTCCCCTGATAAGTAACTCGCGGGACGGTTTGCAACTTATGATTACTGAATTGGGCAAGGAAAGCAGAAAGGTACGTCTGAAAATTATTATGCAGAATACTAAAGTAATGTGCAATAGTCTCGGAAAGGAACAGTACTTTGCGATAGGTAGCGAGCCACTGGAAATGGTAAAGGAATACGTCTATTTTGGACAGGTAGTCACTGCAAAGCCGAACCATGAAACTCAAGTAACTATACGAATAAGAATGGGGGGTAGCACATTCGGCAGGCATTCTCCAATCATGAATGGTAGTTTACCACTATGCCTCAAGAAGTGTCACTAATCCCGTTAATGGGGATGGCAATCGCCGGGCGGATTCCAAGGGCGGACGTATCGGCCCCCCTAAACGCACCACGAAAGCGCGGACAATTTAGAGTTGCTCCTTTTAGTGCGCCAGCGAACGCTGGTTGTGGTCCAAAGACCGAGTCAGAGCCGAGAGTCGATAACACTAAGGAAATATATTCTCAGTTAAGGCAGTACAAACATCACTAATACATACAAACTCGGCTGGTATCAGTTGCAACTTCACAGTATAACTCAGATGGTGTTAACACAACGGGAACTAAACAGAGAGATCACGCGCTACAAATGCAATCTCATGCATTACAACTATTCAAGAACAGTTAAAGTCCTGAATATTCAACAGCGTATCCAGTCCACAATTCTTGGACGGTACTTCAATGCTTCTCTTCCAGGAAACACTCACGCTAACTACAGCGCTGATCGTCGTTGTGTTCCGACCGTCGTGGTAACTTGTTACGGCTCACACGACGTCATCATCCGATTCTTCCAGATCGACAATCGACTGACCGCACACCATCACAAAACCCGCCTTCTTTGGCTGGCGGAGCCACACTCAACATAACATCACCATCTCCGGACCGACTGACTCCCGCCGTCGTCGGTGCACGCTTTTATCTCTTCTCCCCCGGGTTCCAGAAGCGTCGGGAGGGTTCTTCGGCGTGCAGTGCAGCCAAGGCTAGGGAAAGTGCGAGACCTTTCCCGTCCATTCCGCCCGCGGCGGTGGCGTCACTCGGCGTCGTGTCATGCTTTCCCTCGAGATGGTTCTAGGCTTTGCTGGCGTTTGATCTGGTTGTCTGCGTCTGGATCGAGTAGGTGAGGGGGGGAACGCTGCGCCGACGTCTTTTAATACTTGTTTTTTCTTTGTTCGCGCTTCCTGGGCGAGCGAGCCGCCGTGCTATCCCGGTGCTGTTTGAAAGTGACCACGCGCGCGCTTTATTGACGCGCTCGTTTGTGACAAGGAGGTATATAATAGCGGTATCTTACCAGTACTTACTGAGGGAGCAGAAACCTGGAGTCTTACAAAGAGGGTTCAACCTAAATTAAGGACGACGCAGCGAGCATTGAAAGGGAACATGGTAGGCGTAACCTTAAAGGCCAACTCCGGCGATTTTTTGGCCATGTCAAAGTAATGGTGCTTTTATGTTCCTGAGACGCTCCTGTTACGGGCCCGATAGCAGAAATACTCGGCAAATTGGAGAATAATTTTAAATAAGCAAAAAAGCGCAACACCGAAACCGAAATCCAACCGAGTGTACTGTCTACGTATGACGTAGACGTTGTTACGACCGAACCGGAAGTCGGGCAAGCATGCCGGTCACGCCGGCGCGGAGTATGAAAACTGTGACAGCCGGGACGACCAGCGAAACGCCGGCCAAACCAACGCTGTCTGTCGCCGTGTGCACAGCAGACGCTCGCTGTATCGGCCTAAGCGTGAAGTTAGCGGTGCCCTCGGCTGCGTCACTTCCGCCGTCTTGCCAATACTGACGTCACAGACGCAATGTTGCCAATAATTGTGGGAAGCCAGGAGGGCATTTGCAGACAATCATTAAAATACATTTGCAAACAATCTGCGCATGTCTCAAGCCTGTAATTTGGCATAAATGACGGAAACGTGCAAAGGAACGTACCCAGCGAATTTCACTGAGATCCATCGACCTCGAAAAATCGCCAAGAGCTCAGAGTTGGTCAGGGTACAAACGGGTGTTAAGGACATCAGAGTCGAAATCAAGAAGAATAAATGGGCATGGGCAGGGCATGTTGCGCGTAGGCAAGGTAACCGCTGGTCATTGAGAGTAACAGGCTGGATTCCAAGAGAAGGCAAACGCGCAAGGGGGCGACACAAATTTGGGCGGGCAGATAAGATTAAGAAGTTTACGGGTATAACGTGGCCGCAGCAAGCGCAGGACCGGGTTGATTGGGAGAGGCTTTTGCCCTGCAGTAGGCGTAGTAAGGCTGATGATGATGACGATAATGATGACGATGATGATGATGATGATCTCAGCGTCCACATATGTGGACAAAACATATTAGTGAAGTGTGATTGAGCAAGCCAACGCATTGCCTTAAAAATCGATGTGATATGTTGCCATTACTTCAAAGTTTCGTAAACACATCTCCACGTAACAACTGCAGAGCACAAACAGTGGTAATTGGGCACAGAACAATGGCGTTTTCCTCAAGTCGCCGTCGAGGAGTATACCCACATTTTTTTTTTAATTTCTCCTTACATGCTAAATATATTTTGGTTTATTAGGCTTTACATGGAGCAAGAACAAGAAAAAGATCAAGGATGAAGCCCAATCGATTTACCTCGTAGATTCGGCCTAAATGCTCGCTCATTTCACTTTGCCGTAGTGACAATAGACCGCGATTGCGTCCGCGACTGGGAGCACCTCTTTAAAGCGGAGCAGGTTGCTATAGCTTTGGCTCTCTTAGACGACAATAGAACGCAAATCTACACATATTCTTGACCGGTGGTCAGGGCGTTTGCCTCCAGCTCCATAGCGAAAGAGGACCATGACGTTCTTAAGAACCGGGTACTAACTACACACGATCACTTGGTTCCCGACACTGGGGCCAAAATGTGGACTCGCGCACCAACCTCAACAACATCGCGCACTCCTAGGCACGCGTACTACCGCGTGCCTAGGAGTGTGAGAGTAAGAGCCTTGTCACAGTTCGGGGTGCAAGAGTTCTGAGACACTTTGTTCGCTTTTAAGGAATTCAACAAACATATGTGGAAAGAAGAAGTTGTCACGAGACCACAGGCTACGACCCTTAGGTTGCTCCAGACTAACTAATATCCTTGTCTGGCTTTCATGCACTCCCTATTCCCAAATGACTTTAGCTCACAGTGCCCTCGCTGCGTGGTTCGTGCAATCTAAAATACATGCTCCGGCGGTGCCCCACAATACGTGGGGACATGGACATACTGAACAAAAAAGGAGCTCGGCCCTCAAGAGCTCAGAGTATCATCTCCAACTTTTGGCTGTCCAGAGAGTCTGCGATGCAGCGGTTAGGATAGGGCTAATTGTCCCCACGTGCCGCCCTGCGGTGCTGCCCTAAGGGGTGGCACTTATCAGGATGCCTTCAAGAAAGTGTTTCGTACCGCACCGTACCTGAGAAAAGGAAGAGTTTATCTTTTTTTATGTAACTTTTGTTGCACTGTGAGCAACCAAAGTTTTATTTTATTTGGCTTTTCGCTGCGGCATCTACGTTTGTGGACACCAGACATAACGAGTTCTTGTGAGGAGTCGATAGAAAGCCGCATGGTAGTAGGGCGCACTTCTCTGCCGTGCGGCTCTGCACAAAAGATTATCGGAAACGGGGCCAAATACTGTGTTTATAGTTGTGTTTAGAATTTATTTGCTTTCCTCGAGACGTGGACTGAATGATAAATACATATATGTCATAATTTTCGAGTTGCCTACAAGAAGAGAAGGTCCCGACTTGGAAAGCTTCGATGATTAACGCGTTGAAGCAGAGTCATCGAACAGCAAATGTCCCTTGAACAACGCTGCAGATGAGGATGAAAGCGTTCAGTTTGAACATAACGATGAACGCATTGATAATGATGATTACCGACGATAATGATGGTGATGGACATGTTGAAGCAGAGCTGTGGGCAAGCAAAACCGGCTGGAATGGCGAAGATGATGGTGATGAAAGCATTGAACATGAGGATAAACGCTTTCATGGTAAAATGCAGTGACGAACGTGTTGAAGCAGAGCCGTTAACAAGGAGAGGCCCCATGAACGATTGTGATGATGGTGATACTGATGGTGGAGGCGCTGATTATGATAAGCGGGGATCATAATGATGACCTCGTTTAAATAGAACCCTCGACAAGCAAACTTTCCATGTGCCATGAAGAATGTGGGTGGGCCTTGTGTACCTAGTGGTCCCAGCGTCCACATATGTGCACAGCCGTTTTATTTCCGAGATAAAGCTAAAGATTCCTGGGTTTCGGGTTATTGCCTCTCTAATCTATATTGTTATTGCATATGGGCAAAAAAAATAATTGCACAACTGAATTAGCCATGGGATATACAGGGTTTCCATGTGCCATGAAGAATGTGGGTGGGCCTTGTGTACCTAGTGGTCCCAGCGTCCACATATGTGCACAGCCGTTTTATTTCCGAGATAAAGCTAAAGATTCCTGGGTTTCGGGTTATTGCCTCTCTAATCTATATTGTTATTACATATGGGCAAAAAAAATAATTGCACAACTGAATTAGCCATGGGATATACAGGGTTAAAAAGATCCACGTAATTACCCTCATATCAGTCTTTTTTATGCGAAAGACCTTAGTATCGCCAGCCTTGCGAGTCTTGATCACGCAGTTCGCCGTCCCACACTACTGCCATTTTTTGCTGTTTTTTGAGTGCAAGAGCACTCGGAGAAAGTATTTCCTTTCCAATCACCGGGGGACTAATTCACAAAGGTTTCGGTTCTTAAGTGTTCTTTCTCATTGGCTAGCCGGCTTCACTAATGATATGCCCAGCATCACGACTGGCTAAATGTTTTTCTTACGAACAATTCTAACGTAAGATGTTTTTGTGAATGGAGGCCCAGGTGTTCATTTATCTACTCTGCGTGGTCACTGTGAATCCACCGTGGTGGTCTAGTGGTTATGGCGCCTGACTGCTGACTCGAAGCTCACGGGATCGAATCCCAGCCACGGCGGCCGCATTTTCGATGTAGGTGAAAATTCTTGAGGCCCGTGTACTAGACTTAGGCGCACGTTAAAGAACCCCAGGTGGCCGAAATTTCAGAAGCCCTCCACTACGGCGTCTCTCATAATCAGTGCTTTTGGGACGTAAAACCGCAGATATTATTATTAGTGATCACTGTGGCCAGAAATGTCACTCTGTGAAGTTCGAGTGCTTGTTTTACCGAAGAAAATTGTTTTACTATAGTTACAGCCTGAAAGTGGAGCAATGATGCGCTTATCACCTGATTTCAATCGCGATGCGGTAGGATATTTTATTTCACCAGAATTCACAGCGCAGTTAATTGCATGCCCTTCGTGTTTTGCGGAATTTCGCCACAGGAATTCCCTTGGTTTCGGTATTATTCACCCTGGAATAATTTTCCACTGCTCTATCTTTCTGGAGAATGTGTCGTTTTGGAAAGTCAAGGCTTTGCTTGAAGGAAACAGCTTTTCTGGTGTCTCCATTTGGTCGAACTGACAGTTTAAGTACAGCATGCTGTCACTTATTAAAGCGATTAACCAATTTTTGCACGTGATCAAAGATCCACAGCTTTTGGAGGTGTAGAGTTTTCAGGTATCGCTTACAAACATTTACGATCTCTTATAAGTCCAAGATCGAAGAGGAAAAAAAAAACAATCAATTTATTTTTTTAGCTGTTCCTGCTGTGATTTTTCGAGCAAACTACAATGAACAGGCAATTGCGCTGGCAACAGTACACCTGTACTGAAAGTACAAATCAAAATGTGGTGCAATATTTAGGAATTAGCAACATTGGTTGTCGGGTGATAAATTTGCAATAAATTTTTCAGCAACTTAAAGAAAACACTCGCCCATATTTACGATCATTCTTACAATCTCGTTTCTAACTTACATTCACCAGAGGTGACCCTCTAATAAGAACGTTCACTAAAGAAAAATGAAGGTGGACTAGGCTCCTGTGGAGAATTCAGTTCGTGAGGAAACCACTCAATTGATTAGAATTCTAATTTAAAAAGATGTGATTGAATTTAAAATTACATACACTGGCCTTGCCGCATCGTACCCGTCAGAACACTACTGATAAATGCGCCCCAACAGCAGCTGCTGTACGTCACGAGAGGATGGGGTTCGTAACTTTGCAATTTTTGCCCCCTTAGGGACAAATGCCAACACTGTAGGGGTGTTATTTATTAGTTTATCAACTTCGTTATTGTTTCAGTAGCGCAATTTCTTATCGCCATTTGCATTTGTGAAGTCGTATTTAGCTGTATAATATAAAAACATGGCTGATTCCTCTGTCATAGGAATCGGTATAACACGAAAGTGAAACGTGTCTGCACAAACGTAAGTTGAGCGTTTGTTGCGCATTCTTTCGCCCCAAGGGCGCAGGAATGAATGCTACAGCAACAAATTGCAATGTCACGCGAAGAACGGCAAGCAGCTCGGAATTTGCAACGCGCTGCTCAAGCAGAAAGGACGCACGGAACGAAACATACACCGGATGAGAGCGAACTGTCACATTTGTAACGCATTTCTGTGCGAGCACCGCGCTCCTTTCGCAAAAGCGGTCACTGCAGTGAGCCAAGTGACCTTCGTGCTCTCAACGCAAGACGTACGAACCACCGCGATCACGAGATAAGCGCACGCGCGAGCGACCACGCCATGTAGAGGCGGGTGCTTGTCCCAACGGCGGCGACTTTTAAAGCGCGCTCTGCGAGCCCTTCGCGCCATCTCGCTAGTGATAACGAAAACATGCTGTAACACCGATCTCGGAGTACCGCCACCGGCAAATGGTGTATATAAATAGCTCGCGATTAGCATTGCGAAGAACGTGGCGTCCGTGGCCGAATCATTTCGCGCTGCGCGCTGTGGAGTGAGGCGTCGTAAGTTCGATTTTCGGTGACGGAACTTTTTCTCCTGGTTTTTTTTTCTTTGCCCACTGTTAGCCTTTATATTTTACAACGTGACATCCGTGATGTAAATACGTCAGTGGAGCCGTGGTGGAAGCCGATATAAAACACTTTAGTGTTAAAAAAACATGGTCCATCCCTCCATCATAGGAATCGGTATAACACGAAAGTGAACCTTGTCTTCACGGGAGTATAGTTGCTTGTTTGTTGTACATTGATGCAGTTGTATGAGAGCTTGCACAATGTCTATTGGTGCTTGGCAGCTATAGCACCGTTTGACGTGAACGCACCCACGTTGACGCCTACACGCACATCTCCACCCAGATGGGTAACGCCAACGATCATGATTTAACCCTTGTGGCAGCTGAAGGAGTTAACATAAACCCGGACACAGCACATGCTGAATCCCGCGCAAAGACGGAATCGGAAAGCACATAACACTGGTACTCGATATGCACTCATTCAAAGTGTCATTTCAGGCGCGAAATGCCAAAGTGTGCTCTCCCCAGTAATAAGGTAACCTACGCCTGTGCTCCCGCATGCACCACACAGCGCTTCAGAGACGCGAGAGGAGCTTGAGCCGTGAACACGCGAAGGGGTCCCGCTTACCTCTGCACTGAAAGCTGGAACTACCGAAGCGCTCACTGTCGGCGCTCGTTAGTGTAATGACGTGGCCTCCGAGATGAAGTCCGGCAACGCGCTGTTGCTCAGGCCGTTCTATTCGCACGGACAGAGCGTAATAAGCGAAAAAGGAGCGTGACAGCCAGGAGATCGCCAGTAATTGGAGGCTGGGTTTGTGCTAAGGTCGCCATCCCGCGAAATGCTAAAGTTAAAGGGGAGTTGCCATCAAATTCGTGGCTTGCGCGTTCTTCGTCGCAGTTGTTTCTTATTGCTCTAGAAAGCATGTTACACGCTGCAAGATCCATGTATTCTCGCTAAATAATTTGATATCGCCTTATTTATATGAACCACTTTCGGTTTAGGTTTCTGGGCATCGAGTTCGACAGTCACGTCACTGTGTAGGAAGCTTGAACAAGTGGGCCCACAAAGCTGTGACGCGCGCAGAGTTGCATCGTCTGCTCTGGCGCACACGTGCGAGCAACAGTCCGGATGCCTTCAAAACTAGCTAATACTTTCTACTAGAGAATATTGGCGTGTACGGAATTCCGGCTTACGCAGAGATCTTTGCGGAGTACTGGGTTCCCGGACGATGGTACCGACATCTTGTGACGCTTTGTACAACCACAGTTAGAGGTGCGCTTCTTTGTTTTCGCTGAATCACCGTGGCGAAAAAATGTTTGAAAAGGCAATGCATTCGGTACTACTCCACTGCCGAGAATTTCCACCAGCAAAGAAGTAGAATACGAATTTCTGCAACAAATGTCTGCTTGTCTGGTTCATCTCAGCGCCGCCAGGTCACCCCACCTATCCGGCCTCTCACGTTTGCGGCTACGGTAACCCGGTATGCTAAAGCAAAGAAGTATGCGAACAAGCGAAAATTATCTAAAGTCGTCTTCGCTGATTCGCGTGACGATGCGAAGCACATTGCAATATGCGAGTAAGTTGGACTGCTTCGGCAACACGCTGAGAAAATATGAGTGTAGGTTCGCAGGCGACCCTCTCTTGCCTTGCTTGGTGCAGCGGAGCTGGAGGTTACCGCTCATTGCACGTCACTTTAATATGGTCTCACGTCACTAAAGCTCTTCCTGCACAGTGACGACGGTGCCAGTGGCGCTGGCCATGGGTCTTGATCGTGAGAATGAGCATTTGGGCACACTTTGGAACCAAATTAAAATATATTCTAAACGTTCACTCTGTCCAACACTTCGTGCTGGGGGTCCTCGCGTACAGAAGATGCCTGCAGCAGGCTTTTTAGAGCCTCAAAATTTCGTGGCACCACCCCTTTAACAAAACGATAACACCACGACCAGGCTATAAACGCGAAGGTAAACGCAACGCGCCTCATGTCTGCCCTCTGCCTAGCCGTCATTTCTTACGGGGCTAGCGGGGAACGCGGTGTGACAGCCAGGCGAGCGTCGCAGAGCTATTTTAAGTACGGGTGGATGCTATTAGCGAGGCTTGGGCTAAGGCCGCCACCTGGCGATGTGTTGAGGCATTGACAAAATTACACTTCTCTTGCAAACACACCGAATGAGACCGTTATAGGAAATCTCAGAGGCCATGGTCATGATGAAGTACTTCACTTCACCGATCCCAGACGGCAACACCGCCCCCCGGCAACAAAGGTCACTGTGAAAGGGAGAAGGCGTGAAACATATAGGGTGTGTTTGTGAAGTCTCATGCATGAGTGTATGTGGCGCAGTGGGCAGAGCGCCTGGAACTTATCGTCGCAGACCGAGAGGTCGTAGGCTCCACTCCCAGGTCATCCAAATAATGAAACCTTTTATCGTGGTTTTTCTTTATCATCTGTACTTTTTTTGACGTATTTCCGTCACGGATATACGCCAGTGAAGTCTTGCTGAACCCCGGAATAAAACACTTTCGTGTTAAAAAGAGGTGAGTTCCTGTTACCCAAACCATGAATCTCCTCGAATGGCTTTTAGGAATAACCGGTGTTTTCCAGCTAAGTGTTTCAGATGTGGAACCTTCATGAGTTCGGTCCCTTTTCTTCAAGTGCAATCTTCATCTTCGTCTTGGTTGTTGTTGAGGGCATAACTTTCATGCTGCTGTACATATTAAAAGCAATGTTATAAAACTAGACAATTTGAACAGAATTGTTTTGCACATCCTAATGTGGGGAGTGCAGTATCATTAATTAGTTTGGACATTACTTTATAGTACATCTTTTCGTCAGACGTGAAGGAAACGTTCAGCCACTCGAGGGCAGCGCTGCAGCACTTCATAGTAGTTTGGCGGCCTGTACCACAAGAACTACGCTTGTTGGGAACTGGATAACTTAATTGCCATTACCTAATACGAACAACCTTCTGTGTATAACTCTAATGACTTCCAAGTCCATGGCGTCGTAGGCAACATCTACTCCGATAACACTGCTCGCGGTGAGCCCTTGAAAACAGGGCAGTGGAATCTATACTATTATAAAGGGCACATACCGCTACGAAACTTAGAGAACTTGTACGAGATGCCAAGTTCTCCTTGGTATCTCGTATCAGAGAACCAGGAGCATAGTGTGCGTCTCGATGTCAGAAATCATAGAGGCGTCTATGGTACTCCTGGGAGGCCTGCAGACGGGTGCGTGCGAGCTGCCGCGCGCGGTCAGCAGCACGAATGATGACATCGAGGGAATGATGACATCGAGGGCATCGAGGTGCACTTGAGGGCAATAACGTGTTCGGTTGTACAACGGGTTCTCGACGGCACACGAGATAGGAGGGTGAATAACCGGCGGTATTGTGGCAAGGTTATACGCGAACGTCGCCACATATGGCGTTTACAACTACAGGTGATGCGGTATGCATAAATTACAACTTGATTTTTTTTTCTTATGTGCGCGCCGCCATAGTGATACTGCACGAAGACTTTTTGTATTTTAAGTGTGACCTCGCATACCACAGGGGACTAGTATATATATATTTTTTAACAAGGATATTTGTTTGCACGCTCATTCATCGAAGATCAGAATCTGAAAACCAGTTTAGTCTGTTTTTTTGAAGATTATTAACACTAACGCTGAGAATATGGAAACAAAACTGGGATTTTGTGCATTTAGTACAGAAAAGTTATCTGCAAACAAAATGGACCCTTTTGAATTTTTTCTCTTTTTTAGATAACGTTCTTCACTTAGCAGACCTATTCATTGGTATTTAATCCGACCACCAAATTGAATTTTTGCGCAAATGTGGGGCCACTTTATTTATTTATTTATTTATTTATTTATTTATTTATTTATTTATTTATTTATTTAACGAAGTGATATTACAGATTAAGATGTCTGAAATCATGCGTTGATCTGGTTACAAGTATTCAGTTTCTTTGCGAGTGCCCCAAGTTCTGTAATACTTCATTGTGTGCTCATGAATGAAATGTGACATGTATTAAATATTCAGAGGCCATCTACATTTTTTTTAATTTCTTCATGCAGCCAAACAGTATATCAACAGTCAATATTCATAAACAAACAACCTGCCATTTCAAGTTTTAAAAATACAGGGACTTCCCTTGATAATTTCAGTCCATAGCGTGCTCATTGCCACGACTATTTTGTTGCGTAGCGAAATTTATCTTTAAAGCAGGAATTTTCCAAGTTTTTTGAAAATGGCCAAAATAATTCTTTTCAAAAAAGCAGATAAGCATCTATCCTCAAAGTGTCGCCCTCTTGTTATACTTTCTTTTTTTTTAACACGAAAGTGTTTTGTGTCGGCGTCCACCAAGACTTTAATGAAATGCGTCAGAAAAATACAGATGACGAAGAAAAAAACATGGCTGATCCCTCGGTCATAGAAATCGGTATAACACGAAAGTGAGGCATGTCTTCACAGACGTAGTTGAGCGTTTGATGTGCATTCTTTCGCCCCAAGCGCGAAGGAATGAATGCTACAGCAACAAATTGTAATGTCACGCGAAGAACGGTAAGCAGCTTGAAACTTGCAACGCGCTGCTCAAGCAGAAAGAAACGCGCGGAAAGGATGAGCGCAAACTAACAACTGTCACAGTTGAACAGTTAGAGCGTGCTGCTCAAACACAAAGGACACACAAAACAAACGCACAAGTATACACAAAATGAACGCGAACTGTCACAATTGTAACTTATTTGTCTGTTAGCAACGCGCTGCTTTCGCATTTGCGGCCGCTTCAGTGAGCTAAGTGACCTTCATGCTCTCTGTAACTTCAACGCAAACTTGCGGTGAGAGCAGAAGACGTACAAACAACCAGCATCGCGAGATAAGCGCGCGCACTCGCGACCATGCCCTGTAGAGGCGCGCGCTCATCGCAACGCGTGTGGCAACTACCTTTAAAGAGCGCCCTTCGAGCTCTTCGCGCCATCTCGCTAGTGATAATGAAAACGCACTGAAGTGCCATCGATCTCTGAGCACCGCCACCAGCAAACGGTGGATATAAAGAGCTCGCTATTAGTATGGGGAAGAACGCGCCAGCTATGGCCAAGTAGTTTCGCGCCGCGCGCTGCGGAGCGAGCGCTCGTAAGTTCGACTCCTGTTACGGAACTTTTTCTGCTAGTTTTTTCTTTGCCAGCTGTTAGTCTATATATTTTACAACGTCATAACCGTGACGGAAACACGTCAGTAGAGCCATGTTGGACCCCGGCATAAAACACTTTCGCGTTAAAATCAGAAGAAAACGTTTCGTTGATTTAGATGACCTGGGAGTCGAACCTACGACCTCTCGGTCTGCGACTGTTGGAGCGGAGCACGCTACGCACTGCGCTACCGACGCTCATGCATGCGGCTCCACAAACTCGCCTTATATCTCTCACACCATCTCCCTTGCACAGTGACCTTCGCGGGGAGTGCTGTCGCCGCCTGGGATCGGTGAAGTACTGCATCAAGACTGTGGCCTCCGAGATTAGCTCCGGCAATGCGCCGTTGCTTCCCCGCTCGCCCTGTGAGAAATCACGGCCAGGCTAGAGAGGAGCCACGACGCGCACCGCTTTTCCTTCGTGTTTCTAGCCCGCCCGTGGTGTGAGCTTTTTGTTAAATCTTAAGCATTCCGGGGGATGGCGACCTCAGCCCAAGCTTAGCGCCCAATCAGTGACGCTCGTCTGGCTGTCAGACCGCTTCCTCTGATTACGCTGTCACCGTGTGCATGGGACGGCCATAGCAACGGAGCGATGCCGGAGCCAATCTCCGAGGCCACTTCAGTAGTTTCAACTTTCGGTGCAGGGGGAGCGGAACACCTTCCCGCGTTCACGTCTCAAGCTACGAACTCTGCCTCTCGCGTTCCTGAACCGCTGCGTGGTATATGCATGAGCACATGCACATGCCTATTGCTGGGGAGCGCACACCATGCCGTTTCTCTCCTCAAATGACGACGCTCTGAATGAGTGCATATCAGGTACCAGCTATGTGCTTGCTGATGCCATCTTTTTGTGGGATTCAGCATATGCTCTGTCCAGATGTATAATAACTATTTCAGCTATCACAAGGAATAAATCATGATCTTTGGCGTTAGTCGTCGGGATGGAGATGTGCCACTATGCGTCAAGGTGGATGCATCCACGTCACATGGTGCTATAGCCGCCAAACAAGCTCGCGCAAGCTCTCATACATAAATGTACAATAAACAATCAACTATACTCCTGTGAAGACACGGTTCACTTTCGTGTTACACCGAATCCTATGACAAAGGGATCAACCATGCTTTTTTATTAAAGTTCTTGAAAAACTAATCGTACAACGCTTACTAAGTTTTCTGTCAAAATTTCATATCCTAATACCAACTTTGTTTGCGTTTAGGCAGGGATGCTCAATTGATTTAGCATCAAATATTTCTAACAGATAAGATTTGACAGGCAATTGAATCGGAAATTTTCGCGGCGAATTGTTTATCGATCTTTCTAAAGCGTTTGATTTACTTTTTCATATCATTGCTAAATTATACTCTTGATATAACTGGCCCCGTCCTGAGATCATTACACAACTATTTGAAAGTCAGAGGGTACAGCGTATAAGTTTCAAGCACTTGCTCTCACTCTAAAATAACTAGCATTGGTAGGCCCGCAAGAGTCTATATTAGTGCCTGCCTTGTTTTTAATAGACATTCATGACTTCTCCCGGTGCCTAGAGTCCTACGAATCTATCATTTACGCCGACCATACTTCTATCTGCTCCTTACATAAACGTCTTGATGTATTGATATTTTCAATCAAGCTGAACCTCGACGCGGCAAACACCGTAACCTTGTGCCGTTTAAATAGACTACATAATAATAACACGAAATCTAACTGTCATTTTCTCAGCTAGACAAAAGCCTTGTTCAGGATCACCATCACAAACCTTCGCTCCCAGCACACTTTTAGGCGCGTAGCTCCTCTTAGTCTAACCTTGTCCCATGTCAGGCGTAACCGGCAGTGGCAGTATCTCCCGAAGAGTACAATAGACCGTGCTGTCTCATAGAAGTACATACAAACTGCAGTTCAGGGACGATATTCTAGATGGCGCTGTACACAATCTGTGTCATCACCATTTCTCGTCTCATTTCCTAGATGGCGTTGGTCCAATAGAATTGTGTGCAATATGGCGCTTGTGTGAATCGACACTAGATGGCGCTGGAAGTGCCGCTACTCTCCGATTGGCTGCTGCACGGGCTGCGCGGGGATGCGCGGGGAGCGAGCGCCTCTCTCATTCTCCTGGATCGTCGCCATACGTGTCGGATCGTTGGTGGAGCATGGACGACGCGCAGCGGCGGACGCTCGCTTGGCAGCAGCCGGGCGGATCCCGGGACTGTGCGCGCCAAGGACGCCGCTGCGAAACGGGCTCAACGAGAAGCCGATCCCGAGACCATGATTGCTTCAGGAGCTTCGCCCAGCCCGTGGATATGCTGTAATTTTTTTCCTACTGACAGTGTAGTAGTTCTTGGCGTCGCATAAGATAAACTCCTAAGATTTTATCAGCATGCTTTATCCTGAACAAATAAGGCAGCTGATGGGATTAGAATATTATTGAAAGTTCACAGTTTCTTAATATTTATAAAAATCACCTTCATTTACTTCGTTTTTATTTATACCTGAGCTAATCATTGAATATCATCTTCGAAGAACACGTATGCCACACGTTTGTTCACTCTGCAGCATACACAAAATTGTGGGACGCTTAAGCTTCACCTTTAGGAGTTGAACGCGATAGCGATATCCTGCCCCTAGTGCGCACTTCGAATACTACGAGTGTTTAACAGAATGCGCGCACTAAGGTGTGTGCCTTATGTAATGGGTAGCATGCTTTAAACCAGAAGCAATTATGCGCGAGAAACTTTTTCGAAGTTGCGATGCACCCACTACGTGGTCTTAAGGGAATACGCGCAGTAATGTGTGTGCCTTTTGTAATGGGTGTCTGTCTTTAAACCACCAAGTCGTTATGATATTGACATGTGTGACGCCCGATGGCAATGTACGCTTGTACCACGCAATATTACTGCGATATTACATCTCGTACTATGACACTTGTATACAGGACGCGTATTTTTGGGAAGCATGAATGTTACTTTCAGTGCAGCTCCAAGCAGAGGCGTGGCTCCGTGGTAGAACACCGTGGTAGACGGCCTGGGTGCGATTCTCACTCGGACCCAACATTTTTATTATTTATTTTATTTGTAGCTTTTTCAATTTTTCGGTCACGGACAAGATGATGATTTCTCGCTCACAACCAACGGCGCCGACACCGACGACGGAATTTCTGCGATACGAGCTCTTTAACGCTGTCGCGTTAAAATCAAGCAGGCTGCATGATCACACGTAACAGCTACAGATAAGAAGCATCTCCATTGCTCACCTCTGGTGGTATTTTATCAGTACACAAACTAAATAAATACTAGCTTGGAATATTTGTTCATAAATCTGTTAAGGGGCAGCTCCCATAATCTATAATTACTAACAGCTAGTTTCCTTGCTCCACGTCAAGTTATCTTTCCGTCCACTTTGTTTTCTTCACATTTATATCCGAATTACACAAACAACATCCCCTATACTTTCTTTGGCATTATTGTCTGTTAGTTTTCATTAATATTGTCTCCAAGAAAAAAAAACGAGCTCTTAAAAGTCATCTTCTTTCCTTCATTCATAGTGAGGGTCTCGTTTTGGCAGATTTGATGCCTTCAGGTAGTATGCGAAGGATTATTGGTCAGCTGCTAGCTCGTAAAAAGATCACGTGCTACGTGACGCCAACAGACAGAGGACGAGTGTTCCACACTCGCCGCCACAGGTGCGATCGGCGCTAACACTCCCTACGTTTAACTGCACATATATACTCCATAAAGTGGACGGGAGGATGACCGCCGCCGTAGCTCAGTGGTAGAGCATCGGACGTGTTATTCGAAGATCGCAGGTTCGGTCCCTGCCGGCGGCAAGTTATCTTTTCCTCCACTCTACTTTCTTCACACTTAAATCCTATTTACACAAAGAACATCCCCTATACTTTCCTTGGCATTATTGTCCGTTAGTTCTCGTTACTAATCTATCAGCCACACTACTTTGGAATTAATTACCGTATCGCATTCAAATACACTCATATTTACGTATACAAATCAAACCTCCATAGTTTTTGTACTCTATGTAATAATTCAATTGTTACCGTTTTATTAATAATTCGTTTGTGCTATTAAAATATGTTACGGTGTTAGCTTGTGATTGATTTAATTAGGTGTCTTGTGTGTTTGCATATAGCTACAGTGCATTGTAGCTATATGCAAAGCTCGCTTGGACCTCGCTCTGTATGTTTGTATAATCTCCATTTGAACCTTATGATGGTGTACAATGCAAGAACGATGAAAGGTCTACCTTGAAGCAAAAACAATCAGGGCAACTCGCACACTTTCAAAGGGCAGTATGACGGCCAACATGCAGAAGTTATTCTCAAGCGTGTTGAAAACTAGGCCTCTAATGTAAAGTCTGTTGAGGAATGTGCCCAATGGTACCATGCATAGCACCTTTTACAGAAAATAAAAGCTTCGTTGTTTGATGAAAAAAACATGGCTGATCCCTCCGTCATAGGAATTGGTATAACACAAAAGTGAAACGTTTCTTCACAGAAGTAGTGCTTATTGTGTAGTGGTATATGAGAGCTTCTAAAATGGCTACTGGTGTTTGGCAGCTATAGCACCGTTTGACGTGGATGCACCCACGTTGACGCCTAGTGGCGCATCTCCATCGCGACGACCAGCGCCCATGATCTTGATTCAACCTTTGTGATAGCTGAAGCTTTTAAGATATACCTGGACACAGCATATCGTGAATCCCTCGCAAACATGACATCAACGAGCACATAATAACACTGGTTCTCGACGTGCACTTCAAAGCGTCGTCAACTGGGGAGAGAAACGACACGATGTGCGCTCCCGAGTAATAGGATAACCTACGCCGGTGCTCACTACCGCACTGCGCTTCAGCAACATGGGAGGCGTAGCTTGAGCCGCGAACGCGCGCAGGCCGTTCTACGTCCCACTGTCCTTTGTCTTGCTCCACCAACGGACGACGTTCGTCGTCGACATCGTTGCCTTTCTGCAGCGCTTACTGCAGCAGTTTTGTTAGTCGGTGCTATCGCACTCGAAGCAGTCGGCGGAGAAACACCGTTGCTGCATGTGGAAGCTGCACTCTTCCGACAACGTGCCATCACACGCTAACACGAAGTCAAAGGCACAGAACGTAAGTGCGTCTAGGGCGACCCCCCGATGCTATCGCGGCCAGTGTTTTTTGCTTGTATCAAGACGCTTTAACCATGGCCTCCGACATTGCGCACCGGCGCGCAATTTCGGAGCCCATGCGTCGTCGCCGAATTGTTTGTATCGGCGCTAGTAAGTGTCATGCCACATTACTTCACCGCTCACAGACGGCGGCACCGCACCGCACCGCCCCGCCCCGCCCCGCCCCGCCCCGCCCCGCCCACAGAGAGCACCGTGCCAGAGTAAATGTTCGAAAGATATAAGGCGCGTTTGTGGAGTGCCGTGCATCTGCCTCGGTAGTAGTGGGTGGGGCGGCGGGCGCTTAAAGTCTGGGGCCAAGAAAAAAGTCGTAGGTTTGATTCCCGGCGGGGGAACTTTTTCTTACAGTTTTTTTTCTTTCTCATCCGTTAGCGTCGATTTTATCAGCCGTCCTCTGCTTGACGGAAAAACGTCCCTAAAGTCTTGGTTGACCTCGCCATAAAATACTTTCGTGTTAAAAAAAAATAATAGCTAAAATTACATCGTATATGTTCTTTCAAACAGCTGGTGAATCTTTTCGTTCTCTCGTATATTCTATGGCAGAAAAGACGGTGAATGACATTGCATAATGTAGGGACGCTATGTAAAAGGCAAATAAAAAATAGCAAAGGGAACGCACACACTGAAAGAAGAAAAACGTCATTGCGAACATGTGGACCATTTGTGTTTCCGAAAGAGACAGGTTTGTGCGCGAGTTCATTTACGCGGTATGTCGAGAGAAGAGCGCCTTTAGAAAGAAATAAAAAAAGAAGAAATGGGCTTAAGCCAGAACTGATAACTAGCATGACAATTTATATCGTTTTCCACTTTATTGCGTCTGTTTGTTTTCATTTTCTGTCTTGCCTCGTTGAAAGGTCGTCGCTTCGTGCGGCCTTTGTACAGCTGTATCTCGCAGCCCCGCGCAGGCATGCTAGCTACAAGCTTGTCCGGGCTTGAACTCTGCTGTAAACGTATATCTAACGTCAATCGTGCACACAATTGAAGTGTTACACAATGCCCAACGCCAAGTGCGAGAACTCACCACCGTTGCTCTAGGAGAATCTCGAAGGTGGCTCGATTTGGTGCAATTTGACCTAGAAGCGTCACAAAATGTTAGCGTCTGATTGGAATAGAGCTTGCCGAGATTGAGCAATGATGAAGTCGTTATTAGCTTCACCGTGTGTGCGTTTCTAGCCAAATGAGTGCAGGGTCGAGCTGATGCGCCTGGGAGCCACAAAGTCTCTCCATGACATTTTCTGCTACCCACCTACTTGTTGTAGCGCAGCAGTGACAAGAACATGCAGAAAAAAAACCATCGGACCACATAAGTTGCAACAATATGTTTATTTTTGCTTTCACACGCGTACTCAGACCACCACGTCAAATCACGCGCGTACATTGCCTTGAAAAAGAACAAGGGAAGAAATAAGCACTTTACAATCTAAACTAATCACATAAGCTATAAATTCACCCTATGTCATTAATTTAGATTGTAAGCGCTCATTCTTAAGTGAGTTCCATACAAATCGTTTGGGGCATGATGCATTGCTCCGTCTTTTTTTTTTCGTTTTATTTTAAGCGAAGTATTAAGCAGGTTAAGGCCGTTCGCCAGACTGCAGCTGAAATGGGAATGGTCACTGCCCCTGCGCAACTGTATAGCTGCAGGCGATGTTCATGGCCGGCTCGGAAGGACACGTTGTGGCTGTAGCAAAAGCAATCAACTTTGACGGACTCAGGTGGCAGTGAAATTATGACTTTACGCAGAAAAACCACTTACCTTCTATCTTCTTTTTTTTAGGCTCTTCATCGTTTTGCCAGAACTAATTACTGCTGCGGGTCGTTTCACGCGAGTCTCTTGCTTTTTTTTTTTTTTTCGTTCTCTGGCGGCGGTTGCGTACAGCGTTTGCGGGAAAATTTGCTATTTGTTCGGAAGCTGACGTGCCGAGAAGCCTTACGAAGAATCTAAAAAAAAAATGGGGCACACATCCTTTTCTGCTTCCACGAAGGTGTTGGTTAACTTTCCTGCATATAAATGTGCGCACGATTATGTTTGTACAAATGCATGTGGTTCTTTGTGTACATTCCAGCGTGTCGGCATGCGTGTTACATAATGTGTTCGATAAAGTCGACAAGGACAGGCGCGATCCGTGTGTACATGAATGTGGTCAGGAATGTGCTCATCCATTTTTTTGTGTGCCGTAAAGTGTCGACTGAATGAACTGCGTTCGCACGAATCGTGCCCGTCTGAAGTAAGTAGCATAAAATACTAGAAGAGCAGTAAGATGTGGACACCATCTAGGAAGAATGCTGTCGGGAAAAATAGTTACAACTCATTATCGCTTAAACATATGCATGCATGTATCCGGTAACATCTATTTTCGCTTTCATTAACTTTTAATGTGCCATTTTAGTCACAATTTCGTAGTTCTAATGAAACTAGAACGCACATTAATACTTGCCTTGCATTTCATACTATCATCTTTTATTTGTTCTGAAGATTTCTCTTTGAACCTAAACGCAAATTTGTATGAATGAGTCATTTGCTACGTGATACGTGTATTCAGGCGTCTTTAATGAGATTATTTATCCTGACTTGCTCCTCGATGTGAGAGGGCATGCTTTCTTATATTCAATTTTAGTGAACGTAAGTGAAGGTGAGGTAGTCATCGTGTCATTATGACAGCTAAACGTTTGTTACCGTGCATTTTCTGACCGACTTAGGTGAAATAAAGATGAACGAAATAAGAACGTTATTTCCGCATACGCATCGCCTTTAGTAGAGTGATGCAGGAAAATCGTAGATCTACGGACCATTTGCTGGGTCGTCGTCCCGAAGTACACGTGTTCCGAGCGCGGTCACGAGTGCCTTGAAGTTATTTAAAAAAGCGGGCTAAGAGACTTCTATTTTTTAAATGAATCCCTAACTAAATTGTGAAAGCTGCATTCTACATAACAAATTCTATCGAAGTGGTGATTTCATCGAAACAGAGAGAAATACATTTGTAAACATTGCGGTAGCATACCGTGCTCTTGTTCTTGGCAACTGCAAGCATACACATTACGACAGAAAGGGCTGTGAGAAATTTAAGGTTGAAAATTTTACCGTTTTAAATGCGTAAGTATTTCTAAGCCGACTCGACGAGGAAACTGCCCGTCTGACCCATCGGTCACTTAAGAAAATCATCGCTTTAAATAAATAAATGTATAAAGCCAAAAATGAATTTTCTTGCCGGTGCTGAATCATATATGAATGCGTTGTATCCGCGGTGCAAAACAAATGTAGAATGTAAAGGAAGAATATGAACGCTACGTTGAATTTCATGGCCAAAGCTGTCAAGGCGACATGGAGAATTGCACACATCATCAAAATTGCAACTTTGCGAAAATTTGATTCCAAACAGGCGTTTCAGTGGTCGCGGTATGCGCGTGCCATGGGGTCATTCGAGACGCTGAAGAGCGCTAGACAGATCGCTAGACAAATATATGCCCATGGCGTCCGAAAACGACTTTCTAGGGAGGGACGCAGCTTACAATAACACTGGACGCCTATGCATCGCTTTGGCAACTCCCAAAGGAGGGTCTGCGTAGACTTTTAGAGCGTGAGCGTTTATGAGCTCGCAACAGCCGATATTGGTGGCATAGTTGTCCGCCACTTCCGCCTGTGTCTGTCGCAGATATCGCGCCAATATCAAAACGAAAGGCAGGGTTCGAACGGCATTCGAATCCAGGCACTCAGCACGGCAATTCAGAATCGTGTTGTTGTTGTTGTTTGCCTAGTTTCTGTGACTCACAGCCGCTATGGGGTGATTGGCCAAGAATTGGGCGGTTTTATAAATTTGCATAAATTCTTAGAGTAGGGAAATTTACAAAATAGATAAATTACGAATTAAAGACGAAGCTTACGTGCATCATAACTTGTAGAAACTCTTTTCTTACAATTAATCGTAGTAAAAAAACAGAAAGCAACATTTTTATATAGCAATGTGGGCACACAAAACAGGTCGAGTCTATCTTGTACCGAGGCTTCAAATTGAAAATTACACATCATCTCCCCCTACGGGCAACCATGGTGGGATGCGAAAGCATCGCGGGGGGTGCACATCGACTTTCCGTTTCTCTTATCTGACTTATGAGACGGTGGTTGTCAAGGCGTTTGAATTACCGCTTGCCGACGCTTACGTTTACGTTCGGCTTCCCGAGCCTTCCTCTGTTCCGCGGTGGTGGCGCTAATTAACCGACACTAATATAATTAACCGACATAATTAACCGACACTAGCCATCATTTAGCCAGCATGCTATGGTGTCTTGTTGTGGCCGACTATGTGATGACCAACTGTATAATTAAGTTATTGTTGCGTGGACTATATGGTATGGTTCATTGCGGTGGTAATTCTACTGTGCAGCTGCCTTTCTGCACCGACTTTATGATGTGGTTACTTGTTGCGCCGACGGTATGGCATGGTTACTTGTTGCGTGAACTGTGCGGCCTTGCTCGCTTTAGGCGCCGACTGTGTGATCACTATCGTTACTCGCTGCGCCGACAGCATGGTGCGATTCCTTGCAGCTTCTATTGTTATGCCCGGCTTTCTTTCTGTGCCGACTGTATGAAATGGTTACATGCTGCGGAAACTGCATGGTCCAGCTTTATTTATGCGCCAACTGTACGATACGGTTAATTGTTGCACCGACAATACGGTGTGGTTACCCACTGAGGCAGCAGTAATGTCCTGCTTTCTTTATGCGCCGACTGTATCATACTGTTACTTGTTGCCCCAACTGAAGTGGCCTACTTTCTGTCTGCGCCAAATGGTTTTTGTTATGTTTTCGCGCTGTTATGCACGTACACATACACAAACACACAAACACGCTTTTCTCTGGCGACCTAGTCAGAGAATGGTATTAAAACACCCACATATCAAGCGGTGTTTTAACCACATACCCAGATAGTTGCCGTGAAAGAGGTTCACTGAAATTTGGCGCGAACTAAATCACCCAAGTTGGCGGGAACACGGTTAAACACATATGTCCTGGGAAGCGCGCGGAATATTCTAGGAATGCTAATCGCTATTAGAACTAAAAGTGCATGAGTGCGATGGTTCGTCGCCGATATTCGCTGCGCTTCTCTCACCTCACTACGGCGCGTTCCTGCAATCTTAAGCTTCTTGTGTTTGGTGACTAAAGATGTTTTATTGCAAAATAAAACCTCATTTGTCTCCGTCATGACCACCATGGTTCGTAGAGGGCGGTTCATCAATCAAATCGGCAGCGCATTTCTTGCCCTTGTGCGTCATTTTGTAGCGTTAGCTACACTTGCCTAGCCGGAGCCGATTTCGCGTGGAGGGTCATGAGCCGTGCTGCGCATGCGCGAGGATCAGTGATGTCACACAGCTGGGTCACCGGAGCTGGCATATCACGCGCTCTCCGACACCGTCGCGCGCGGCTCGCCGCTGTTGGTCTGCGCGTTCGGGAGCAGTGGCGTCGTAGGCGCGGCAGACAGGCTGGCGCCGGCGCGCGCGCAGACTCCGCCACCGCCGCGCGCGGCTCACCGCTGCAGGTCTGCGCCGCATTCGAGAGGAGTGACGTCGTAGCCATAAACACAGTGGCGCCGGCGCGCGCGCAGCTATTCGCCTTCGCTGTGCAGTCGACGTCGGACACTGCGCTGGGGCCGCTTGATAGCGCCTCTGGACTGTTTGCAGGTGGATAACGCCATGGAGAAGGAGAGCGCAAATGCTGCTCAACTGCGCAGAAGAGCCGAGAAGCTTATCTCATCGAATCCCGAAGGAGTTGCCTGGCAATTAGCGGTTCAGCCTACGAAGAATGAACAAAAGAAGGCTAATAATCCTAGACAACCTGGAAAGCTAAGTATAATCAGCTGAACCTTTGCTAACGCTACGTATATCCTGGCATAGCCGAGCTAATCCACTGCAAATTTTTCTTTGTTTGCTCACGAAAGCTTCGCGTATTTTGATTTCCACAAATCGGTGATATTTGCGTTCTTTTTTATAAATACGTCGAGTCTTTGATGAACGCGTAAGCCGTGACAAATGTTCGGTTCTGTCTCGCACAGTCATCAGGCGATCATGCAATCGTTCCACTGCACCACGTCCATGTATACGGGCGTCCTTGGTGCGCAGTGATATGGAGTGTGACTTCTTTGCCGTAAGGCAATTGCGTTTATTTAACAAAACGCTTGAAAGGGAAAATACTCTAAAAACCAACAACCTTTGCGCGCCGGGCTCAATGTCACATGTAAAATATTACTAAGCATGTGCGTTTCACAATCTAGCTAAACGATGGGCGGCTCCGATACACAATCATCGTGCAATCTTTCGATGCGTACGACTTCTGCAAGTTCACGATGCTTTGTGTCTTTTTGTGTAATGATGATGTCAGATCTTTCGCAGAAAGGTTAGCACCCGCATGATCTTCAATGAGCTGAAAGATGAGGTCGGAGTTCTCTTTGGGGCATTATTATCTTTTCCAACTCGCCCAGCTATTTAGCTCACTGCAATGTGTTTCTTGTTTAAAAACGGGCTCTGTTTTGTGTACGTGCGTTCTTGCGTGAAAAATTCGTTTTCGCACGTGCTTTGACGGTTCTCTGCAGTCGCGGGCAATTCCTAGCTTTCTACCCCTTGTTTCTTTTTTTTTCTTTTTTTTTACTCTTCGGAGATTAGTAACGTATCGCATATGCGCGCCGATGGCGACACAGCTTGCCGCACTTCTGATTGCAGGTAAATCTGCCACAGGAGAACGGACAGGATAATAAGCAGTCTTTCAATCCTTCTGAGTCTGCTGTCGAGCCTCTAGCAAGACAATTACGACCAGTCAATGCCCGAAGTGCCAGTGCGCTCTCGGAATGGGTCATTACACGATTTTAGAGTGACAGCCTTAATGTTAGTGGTCATTAATAGTCGGTTTTAGTGGTCATAACCTCGCTGATTGCGTCGTCTGGTCCACTCACAACAGTGCTCATGGAGTTTCGTAAACCTCTGCCAATGGCGCAAGAAAACCGGTTGGAAACGCCACGGTAACAGTAAATAGCTCCCGCGTCTATCTAAATATCGCGTGCTCGTGCGGACACCGATTCATGCAACGATCAAACTGCACACGTTGCTGTCAGGAAGCAATTACGCTGTGCGTTTGCATGCATGATGAGTTTGATACACCCTTTAACTGTCATAACAACTGTGTAACTGTCACAACAACGCATGATAGTGTCGTCCTTAAAGTCGCATTCGTTCCCTGTGTGGCTCCTGATGCATATATTTAACGGTCCGCTGCTCCCCCAGGCCGTGTCCTTGATTGAACATGCAACACAAACGGAGGCAGGCTTTTTAAGTTCTTCTAGCTTGCTTTCTTCCCGTTGGAATATGACTCGTACATAGAGATTGTGACGAGGTCAAATGCCGGGATGACCCTTGTGTGTCAGTGTCCTTGTTTCCCCGCGCAGCAACGGTTATTCCCGCTGACGACAGACACGTAGTCTTAATAACAATAAGTGTTGGTGTTTAACGTTCCAAAACCACGATATGATTATGAGGGACGCCGTAGTGGAGGGCTGCGGAAATTTCGACCACCTGGGGTTCTTTAACCTACACCTATATCTAAGTACGCGGGCCTCAAGCATTTTCGCCTCCATCGAAAATGCGGCCGCCGCGACCGGGATTCGATCCCGCGACATGCGGGTCAGCACTCGAGAGACACGTAGTCTTGGGCAGTGAATGAGGTGGAAAGGTAGCAAAAATGTGTGTCCTTTTAATCTGTCTTATTCTGTTTCTATATATATATATATATATATATATATATATATATATATATATATATATATATATATATATATATATATATTAATACGCATGTCACAGTGTATATACTTTTTACAGAAGCCTTGAAATGCATCTCTATATGGGCATAGTATTTAAGTATAGCAAACGCGAGCTACTCCAAAATCTGAGCGTAACGAATTGGCATGTTTCTTTTTAGCAGTGGAGCTGTTTAAGCATGACGGTGTCGTCGACAGATAACTCGGCAGATATGCGCCACAGGAAGCGGGTACGTACCAAGCAGCTCCTAACATAGCGCAACCATGCATGGTATAGCATAGCAAAGGTGTGGGAAAGAAAAGTGAGGGTTAGAAGGAGTGATGCGAAGGTGAGCAGGAAGGAAAGGAGGAGGAGAGGGGTCAAGGTATGACGTAGCCTTGTATAGTACAGTTTAGCAAGGGGATGGGAAAAGGAAGTGAGGGTGAGGAGGACGGATGCAAGGGTGAGGAGGAGGTGCAGGAGGAGGAAATGAAGGGGGTGTGCGGGTAAACCATAGCATAGACATGTACAGTGCAGCATAGCAAGGGGTCGCAAATAGAAGTGAGGGTAAGGAGGAGTGACGTGAGTGCTAGAAGGAGAAAAAGAGAAGAGAGGGCAATACTGAAACAGATAAATGAACAACGATGAATAAAGGTGAAGAAATAACTCAATCTGCGTTCGCCAGGTGGTGGCGCTTGCTTGCCTCCTGAGCTCTTTACTCAGACTTCACAGTCGCGAAACTGGCTTACATTTTTTTATCATGTATCATAACAAGCAAATATAATTAAAAGGAAACCTAGTGGGGCTGGTATTCTGAATTAAGCTACTTTCAGTGTATTCAAAGGATTGAAGGGAATTAGGTAATTTATCAGATATAACGGCTAAGTCGTACTGGAATAATTTCTTAACTCACAAGGCTGGTGAAGTAAGCCGAAAGCATTAATGCGTGGAGAACTGTAGGTGATGATACGTTTACTTGATAACGGTAACATAGGTATGTGTTAGCCAATTAAATAATTCTATGGTTAATATGAGAATGACTGAATGCAATGCTGAAGGAAAACAAAACGCAAGCAGAAAAGCTATGGCGTGAAAATTTTTCAGCTGCGCTAATGTTACAGAATGACGGAAAGAAGATGACTTTTGAGGGCTCGTTTTACTTTGTTAGACACAATATTAATAACTAACAGAGAGTAATGCCAAGGAAAGTATAAGGAATGTTATTTGTAATAATTGGGATATAAATGTGAATAAAGTAAAGTGGACGAAAAGATAACTTGCCGCCGGCAGGAACCGAACCTGCGACCTTCGAATAACGCGTCCGATGCTCTACCACTTAGCTACGTCGGCGGTCTCCCCCCGTCCACTTTATAGGGTATATATGTGCATTTAAACCTAGGAGTGTTAGTTAGCGCCGATAGCACCCATGGCGGCGAGTATGGAACACTCTTTTTCTGCCTTTTGGCGTCACGTAGCACGTGATCTTTTTACGAGCTGGCAGCTGACCAATAATGTTACAGGGTACACAAAGCTAGGGAGGACACACGGAACGAAGACACAAGGAGGCTAACCTATCAACTGAATTTATTGAAAATACGTCTTGGAATAAGAACACAAGAAGAGAAACAAAAGGGTAAGAGAAAATGGTGCAGGGGCTTAAAACCATGGCGGACTATTCTCTGATGCTACACGAGAGGCGACGTCACGAACTAACGATGACTTTTCGACATCTTTCTCACTTTATTTGTTTTTCTTTATTTTTTTATTTTTTATGGCGGGGGGGGGGGGGTGACTGGCTTCCTTGCTATATGCTGTTTCTGATACAGTTAATTTCAGGCTGGCTTAGCAGAATGGCAGAATAACACATAAGCTCTGCTGGTCCAATGTGTGGAAGGCTTCCCGAATTTATCCTGTAATTTTATTAAGTTTTGCCAAAACTGAAGTTTTGTCAAACATTGAACTACACCCACACTTTGCAGTGCACGGAAGGTTCGCCTGAGGCTGTCGTTTTCTTGCATGCAAAGCGATGCTCTCAGAGCCTTTTTTTTATTATTATTTCGAAAGCCTGCCCTTAGGCACAGTAATACGTGGTGTCAAAAATACACATACAAATTTGCTTCATGTTGAAGCCTAACAGTGAACGTTGGAATGATCTGTGAATCCAGCGATCAAGGTCCTGTGGTCGACCAGGCCTGAGGGCTGCTGCGCGGCGGTGGCGAAGACTGCTTAAATGCAAGCCTCTACAAGTCCACAACAAGTATGTCGCAGTGACGTTGAAGATTTGGGCGCCACAAAATGGGCGCGATGCACCATATTGGCCGCGGCACTGTTGCGCCTATGGTCACAGATGGGGTAAGTGCAACCCCGACACTTTCATTGAGGTGTCGTCCTGCTTGCCCCACATATGCGTTGGACGCATTCGAGGTATGATGTTTATTTATTAAACCCTCTCACTCGCTCGGTAATTCGATGGATAAATCAGGGAATAATCAGTCGCCAAAGGAATAACTCTATTGATTACTGCGTTCTCATTGTTCTGCGTAAGCTAGCCGTCTTCGCCTTTTCGACGGACCTCTAGAGCATGAGTTCTCAAACTGGATTCAACGGAACCCAGGGGTTCTGCGAAGGACGTCTTAGGGTTCCGTGAGCGGCCAGAACGAATGCAACCCGCTCCCGGTTTACCCCAACTAGCAACTAATTTATTTATTTAGACAAGCAAATTTGCATTGCATTTTGCATCTAACGAAACCATTGCACGCCGCATCCGCGCATCAGATGTCTGCGGGTAGCGAGAGACCCACGTGGTACTGGTAGCAGCACTAAAGACGCGTCGTCTAGTGCGCGCCATGAAACTTGCACAATTTGCGGAACCGTGGTGACAGAACGCGTGGAGCGCTGGTATAATTCACGTTCGTGAGCGTTTAAATCAGTTCAAACGACGTTAACGGGCACCTCGGCGCATTATTCGTGGCTCATGGCGCGTCGGCGATCACGTGGCACAGTTTTCATACACGGTGATTTGCCACTGCTCTACGTCGGTTTGTAATCAAAACGCGCGACGAGCGCTTTGATACGGGCGTCGCTTCGTGCCGGCTGTGGACTACACGGGCATTAGGGCTTTAGCTTAGCTATCGGTAGACGGCCGTTTCGCTGTGCGACTGGCATGCCTCCAGTATTGTTTTGCAAAAAGTAAAACAGGCCTCTGTATACGTCCAGCGCTTCGTTTGCGTGAAACACACTGCTTACGCTGCGCGGTGCCTGACGCATGCAGTATATGGTCGGCGCGCGCTATACGCGACCCGCAGAGCTGCGCGAGGGGGAATCGCAAGTCCACGTATTATCGGGAGTTTTACATCAACGGCGATGGCCTTCGATATTAAAGAAAAGAGAACAGGCCAACGCGGGCAGTGTTAATACTGTGGTTGCGCGCGTCGAGAGGCGTTATCATCTCCTCCCCCCTTTTCGACTGTATTCATGCTCAAAAGTTAAGGGTTGCGTGGCACTCTGGAAAAGCCGTTGGGGTGCCCAAGGGCCAGAAAGTTTGTGAACCCCTGCTCTAGAGGTTTATACTCTTTTTGCTGCGAGGTATTCTATAGGAAGCGGACTAACAATTTGGGTGATGTTGCTGGGTCACCATCTAAAAAAACTATAAATCTAGCGCTTAACGTAGCGCTGATTCTGCTCTAATTGAGTGTTAATTCTGCGGTTAATGTAGCGGTGATATAGTTTTTGTGTAGGTCTTGGTGCAGTTCTAAATCCTGCGCTCGATGCAGTTCCACTACCGTGAAACCTGAAGAAGTGCGTAGCAAGAAAAACACGGTGATTCTCTTGGCAATCGCGCGCTTGCCACCGTCTCGGCAATCACTCGCTTGCAGAGGCTGGGGCGGCCTCTCTTGCGTGGCCCGGGTATTAGCAGGATGTTTCAGAAGTGTCTTTCGCGATTTTAGGCAAATTGTTGTGACTAATTCTTGGTTATCTCTGTAGTTTACATTATCTTAGACCTTGTTAGTCTATTTCGCACTGGTTTTGAGCATTGTTAGCTTTGTTTTAGACCTGTATTTACCACTGCATGACCATGCGACATGCAGTAGATGTACGGCAAGACGAGCCCCTAAAGTGCTACGCACTTAAGGAAAACAACAATAAAATTTGCGAGCAACACATGTCAAGAACATCTCTGGAGGTGTGAATTAAGACATGCGTATACGAACTCTCACATAACAATATACTCAAGACGCTACCGTGGTTTTGGGACGCTAAACCCCAACAATTATTATTATAATCTAGACGAAACACACACACACAAACATTATTATTCTTCGAAAAAACGTCTGCTGTTTGTGTGAGGCCGACATATTCGCTTGATTTTAGCAGTGACTAGTGTTTCTTATCCATTCTGCTAAGAATGTAATAAGTTAATGCGTGCGCACTATGATACCTCGGCCTTACTACACTAAGTGATTCACACACTACGACAGTTCCCTTTAGAGAAAATGGCCCAAAATTTTATCTGCGCCGAATGTATGTCTCGCTACCGGCACGGAGCAAATTAACAACCGCTCTTGCATCTCTAAGCACACAAACACAAAGCATTTTTTTTGAAAGGAGAAGCTTTGCAGTCCAGGTTGTTCTGAAGCGTATCATTCTTATTGCAGACAACGACGTAGCTTTCGGAATTCTCCGTGACGCATCGTCCATAAGCACCGAGCATTGAAGGGGTGTCAGTTCAGCAGACGGAGTCAAGGTATCTCTCCTCCACTAATCGCAAGTAACGACGTTTCGGTTGCGTGGCGTTGGATAAGCGGTTGGCGTTTGCTATTTCTGGACAGCCGCGGGGCGGTTCCTCGACGCAATGAGGGGGGAAAGCATGGACGGCGTTGTTGCCAAAGCGCTCGCGTGAAGTCAGCGTTGCGACACTAATCGACTGTACACCGAATTCGCCCGCGCGCTTGTTCGTAAGGCGCAATGATCTTCGGGAGGCGCTCGCCCGCGCTTACCGCTACGAGTGCGTACGCGCTTGGCGGCGTCCGCGACCTTGTGACGCGGCAGCGTATTTCAAAAAAGTCCAGGGAAGAATGCGGCGTATACGAATCGAAGCCAGAAACAAGCTTCGTGAATCACGACGGGCTGCGAAACGCAACGTATGTATGATTTATGGCAGGACTATAGTGGGAAATACGCTCCTAACCCTAAAAAAAACCAGCCCGAAGAACACTCTGACATTTTTCACCACGGCGACTGTGGGGGATCTAGATGGTGTAGCATTGCCCTCCGTGAACTCCTTAACACACATTTTGTTCCGCTTTTGTCTTCCAGCTGTCTTTTTACGGAGCCTCACATAAAGCGGAGGACCTGTTCAACGTTGCGGACATCATTGTACCTTTGTTTGTCTGTCTCAGTAAATGGTTTTATTGGAATATTTGGGGTAATAATTCGGAGTATTAATTGGGCCTATCAGGGTAATCGAGCATCTGGGTTTCTTGCTCCATAGAATGAACCAAACATATTTTTCTTTCTTTCTTTCTTTCTTTCTTTCTTTCTTTCTTTCTTTCTTTCTTTCTTTCTTTCTTTCTTTCTTTCTTTCTTTCTTTCTTTCTTTCTTTCTTTCTTTCTTTCTTTCTTTCTTTCGCAAGAAAGAATGAAAGGCAAACAAACAGCGCCAAATAGTAGACGCTGTTTACCTTCTGCTCACTATGTCATACAAACACTTTTTTTCTGTAGGCATGGCTTCCAACAAAACGATTTGGAATGTTCGCAGCACATATTTCCCGTAATGCGCAGTCGCTTATGGCCAGATCAAATTGCCATCACACAGAGGCGAACACTAAATACATAGAGATATGCATGAGGAAAAGGCAGAAGTGTTAGCCGCAATTGAAATACATTGTTTGCTACCGTACGCTAGGTGTAAGGAAAAGAAATACAAAGAAGAGCGGAGTGAAATGCGAATACGGTGCAGTATAGTTGTGTTAATAGTAGTACTGGTATAACCTGATGTAAAAGCACAAGCTGTGGGCAAGCTTACATCTACTGCCCATAGGAGCCTGCGATAAATTAAATACAAGGAATGACATTGAACAAATTGATCGAAATAAAATACAAAAGCGTATACAGTAAAATGAAGTAATGTCTATTGCCATTTTGTAGGTTGATGCTAAATCTCTTTTACACGCAAATTACTTTTTATTTAAAACGTACAGGTAAAATTATAGGTAATGCACAGCTACCTAAGACGGTCAGAAAATTAGGATTTAATTATGTAAGCACTTTTAACGTACTTCATCGTTCTTGCTAGCATAGAGCCATTGACCCCTGTTGTTCTTCGCGTTCGAGCCTGGTCAATACCTGTGGAATAAACGGGTCTGCTGGCTTTGTCTTGTCCGGTCGTCTTCCGTCTTTCAGTACATAAATGGGTTTCTTGTTGGTTGAATATACCGAAATACGGATCCACAAAGATTTGATGCTCATGCCACATGTACTAATCAATTCCACTGAAACCCCTGCTGGGCCAGCTAGTGTTGCAATGTGGGCTTGTGGTGTGACATCTTGGAATAATCTGTAGCGCAAGTAAACGGGGACACAAGGAAGGGAAATTTATCGTTACGTGTGTGTGTTCATTACCTTGTAGCTCTATTTGCTTGTGGCCCCGTCTACATGCGTAACAACCGTAAACGCACGCAGCTCTTCTTATTACGAGCACCCCAGCGGCTGCAGAATTGTTATTGAATCGTATATGCAATCTTAGATGGAAACGATAAGACATGAATTTATGCTTTAGTAAAAATTTCACACATGCTCAACGTGTCAACGTTTAGGGGCGTCTGAAAACGGCAACTGCTGCTCGAGGCACCTTCTGGGGTTCCAAATGAACGTTAAATGTTGGCGGTAACTTCTTCCTGGTCAGACGACCTTTGATGCACGACAACTCAACATGCCAATTTTAATGTTGTGCTTCTTTTACATGCCGAGACAATAAACACTTAACAATATAGAGATTTACCTGTTGTAGTGCCCATTTCAGCAAAGTCTTTAGCAGTTTTTGTTTTCCGTTTCAAGGCGAGCCGCTGTAATTGTGCATATTTGTGTATAGAGTACAAGGGCTTCCACAAAAATCCAGCATTAAAATTTAGCCGCGGCAATAGTGGATTATATAACTAAGAATTATTCCTTAGCCTCTCACACCCATGCAAAGCTGCTTCCGTCACCTCAACTCTTTTGTTTCTATAATGAAATTATGTTCTACTTTTCCGAGCTTTCCTAAAATTTACGAGTATTCTCGTAATTGTGCATTCCTGTGTGCAATATCAAGATAACCAGGTACATTTTTTCAAACCTAATTCGCCCTTTAAGTATTGGAAAATTTCCTATCTTGAGACAATACTCACACGTTTAGATGGAGGAGAAATGCAATTAATTCATCAGATATTAATCCTCTTCGCTGAGGATGTGTTTCTAAAAAATCGAATGCTGTAAATGCAATGCGATGTCCTACAACGTGTATATTTAGAGCTATCTTACAAGTCTCCTACGCAAAGACAACTCCACAAGTTTGTTTCAGAACAGATGGCACAGTTTATTTACAAGTTATGTACAGAGCACCGCGCGCATGGGTCGTATGACGATATAAATAGGCTCTCATTCCACTGAAGTGAAAAAATGCAGTATGCTGATAATGTAAAAGTGATGCGCGCTGTGCGAATGTTTGTCATTAACAAAATAAATATTTAAGATGTTGTCACTCACGCACAAGCATTTTCTTCTTTCTCCGCATCAGGCTTTTATGGGCGAAAGTGAGACTATGCGGACCAACGCCCTTGCCTCATACACCTAGTCCTAGTAAGCGGGATAGCCCTACCAAAGCATCGGGATTTTTTTTTTCACTTCATAAACGCTAAGCATAGAAGAATACCGGCACAAGATTTCTTTGATGTGTAATACAAACGTGACTAACACATATCTCAGTCATTTTTTTCTCGCAGGACATATTGACGCTGTTGAAATAGCAAGCGGTCCCTTCTTAGATGTGACCACCTATCGATACGACGATGTGAATTGAATTTTGCAAAGTAAGAAAAAGGGGGAGGATGGGGGAGTGGAGGCTTCCACATGCATCGCTCGTACCTACCACTGAGCCATCGGCAGGCCGGTAGGGGATTTAACGGTTCAACCAAAGTGTGACGCAAACGATGATATTAGCGCCTATGAAAACTTTCCCGAGCGAGGCTTCCGCGTCTGGTAATTAGGTGACGCGTAATGACTCAACTCGGTTCGGTTGCAAAAGCCACGTAGTCGCAGACGTCAGCGAAAGCAATCAGCTTCGAAAACCGGTCGGGCTTTTTCTTTCTCCCCCCCCCCCCCCCCCCCCCCCGGCACGAGTTCTTCTCGCGGTAACGCTCTTGAAATGCGGCGTAACGCTTCCTCACATTAAGTTGCTCGCCTGCGCGTGTCATGGCACCGAACACATAGGTTCGCCCATTGCGTTCTTTTTTTCTCTCAGAACGTTTAGGCTAGGCCGGGGGAGCGAGTGCAAACTATACAGTAGCCGCGCGGAGAAGCATCGATCGTCGGAATATTGCCGCTGCTCAAGCAGATTGTCCAACAACAACGAGCGTGCTTTTGTTGGCGTGCTTTAAAGATCACAGGCGGCAACTCTTCTCGGCGCAGCAGCCGTCGTCGCGACTTCCTAAAGAAGGAGGCACAATCCCGGAGAAGTAGTTCTTGATCGGGCCCTCCTCGATGATGCCGACGGGCAAGTCCCTGGCGTTGTTGTTGCCGTTTGTGATGGACGCCATTGGCCACGACGCCCGCCCGAGACGGTTCCTTTCGCCGCTCGCGCATGAACACCAACTTATCGAGCTGTCCCGTCGGAGCGTCGCAGGCGATGAAGAGGAAGTAGCTTAAAATGTAGCTCCACACCACGACCGCGAAGCATTGGGATACCTGCACGGTTGGGGCGACAGTGAGCGTGGAACTGAGTTGCACGAAATTTTCTCTCGATAGCATTTTCTTGCAATGAAATCTAATCCACTTTGCACATTGCAGCGGATGAAAGAAAATCAACCAAATTTATCCTGGTTGACTGGTTCAGTTTACTCTTGAACACGCGTTTTTTTTTTTTCTGCAGAAATATTTGCACTCATGAAAGAACAATGACTACGCTCATTCTCAAGTAGGGTTATGAGTTGCACTTCATCGAAAAATACCGACGCCTGCACTGCACTGTGCTTTAGCACTTTCACTAGTGAATAAAAAAGTGTATCACCATGCTTACAATCATGTGTTTTGTGATACTCCATAGAGAGCCTCAGTAAACAGCAATTCGTTTCACTGCACACATTCCTGCTATTATTTCAAATAACACGCAGTAGTTGTAACACGCAGTAGTTGGCACGAACAACAGACACAATCTGGGCTCATATCAATCCTACATAGTCATCGAAACGATCGTATAGTGTAGTCAGTTAGAGAGGAGTCCCCAACCGCAATTTGTCTCTACACCAAGTTTAGCTCGCCGCGTTCTGGGCAAACCAGTTTCACGTTATTGCTAATACAGTACGACACTTTCAAAGCTGGAAACCTCTTTCAAGTATTGGAGCCCTGCATCCGCAAGCAGATGTCCCTCTCATTTCCGGGATTTCCCTTACGTCATGTAACCGTGTCTTTTAGGCTAAGATGCATGGTGAAAGAAAGCGCGGCTCATCGTGACGTGCTCGTCGCAAATGAGAATCCTCGGTTGCCGGAGTTACGATTAACAAAACAAATACAGTTTTACAGATTCGCGCATGCAAGCACCCTATACACAGCTTGATAGTGAAGTCAGAATGAAGCGCAAACATAGTACAAGTTTTTTTTTTTTTCGAGATTTATTAAGCTGTGCAACCTGTGTCAGTCATAATACTTCACTAAATTGCGTCGTGTGCTTCTCCCCAAACTGACTATCAGGCTGAGTTGCTCAATTTCAATGATATAGTGTTCTACCACTGAAGTCACTTCATGGAGCTAAAATACTACTGCGCTTCTAGCAAAAATTAGTTGAGCCTAGGTTAGTATTCAAGTTGCCGATATCGCAACGTTAGATAGAGGCAGCCATAAGTCCCTTCCCATTAGACTCACCAGCGTGAAGTGTGAGAAGAAGACACGTTCCCTGGCGATGTGGTACATGAGGATGAAGAACGGCGAGTGGATGAGATACACGCCGAACGACAGCCGGCTCAGTGGCACAAATCCATTCCAGGACAGAAAGCGGTTGACGATTCCTGCGTTTGTTCCAAGCAAAAAAATACTCAGAATGCGGAATGCAATATAGAAGGTGAACCCGAGTTGTAACATACATACATTCCTTCAGATCGTGATTCGTCATTTATATAACTGGGCTTTATTATTACGTCAGAAAACGTATAGAAGCAACATTGTCCTTCATTCTTGGTGTTATCTTAGAACTATAGTTGTTTGTTCACTCTTCAACTTCAAATCATACTTAAATCAAAGTTACTTTTTTTTTTTTCCTTTTGCAAGAAAAGCCCTTGCCCACAACCAACACCATTTCATGGGCTCGCAGCTTTACTTCCACTAAATATTTGTGAGGACTTTCACCCGGCCGTAAATACGCTCATAAAGCGAAAAATGAACTATTCAAGCCGGAAATTTTGTAAACATCCGTGTGTTCCAAATGACTGACGTGCGCAGACTTATTAAAAAATGTGCACATCCAGTACATTTCACTTCGCCCTTAGTTCTGCGTTGAACGCAATGTTTGCGGGGGAGACATGGATACGAAGAGCCGTGTCTACAGGTGGCCGTAAAGCGGCGAAATGTTTATGGCACATTGTTTCCTGGTGCAACTTAGTCCTAATATTCTTCGGATGTGTTTACTCACAAAATGGTGGGCGACCGAAAAGCACGAGCTGAACTTGGGAAAGCAGCCGCACGTGCTACGGATACGTAACAAGTTTGCAGCGAACGACTCCAGAAAACACAACTTCGAGGCGCCATTAGCTATCGAAGCTAATATGCGAACAAAGAAGCTGCTTGAGATTGTTTTTCAAAGACATTTTGGATCACCCGATAATTGTGAAACGCGCACTTGATAGTCTAGTCCTGCGGAGTCAACCGCAGGACTAGGCTATTCGAAAAAAAAAAAAGAAAGAGTCCATTTACTTTTTTTTTTTTTGCGAGTCGTGACTTACCAAATATATAATTCCCTTTTTCCCAAATATATAATTCCGAAATATATAACTCTCTTTTGGAGATTATACTCTCTTCGGAGAGTTGTGGGAGGCGCGACTCTCTAAAAGAGAGCTAACGTGCATCTTTAAATAGATTACATGTGTGGCAGCAGGTCAGGGCTCACGAAAAAGAGTAACAGGTACTCTTTTTTTTTCTTCGTTAGAGTGTATATACTTAATGAGAAACTAAAACACACGCATGTGAGTTTACACTCCAGTCATGTAAACTTACCTCCTCTGCCAGTAGAGCAGGTGAAGACAAACCACGCCACACAAATAGACCACAGGATACGGTCAGTGAAAGCGTAAAACATGCGCTTGGACTCGGCAGCCCGTTCACTGCTTCGGTACCACTCGATCTTCATGAACAAGCAGTACAGGCCACAGAACAAGCTGATGCACCACAGAGACGCCTGGATCATCTGTGTAGAGTCAGCATGGACGGAATTAGTTACCGGAAGGAAACCACGAAAGGTAATTTGGAGGTAGGGAACAAGAGGCAATGACGACTCAGGGCTATATTGAAAATAAGTAGTATTACCCTATTCCCTGTGCCGCCAGTTGGCAACAAGTGCTTTTCTTAAGGATCACCGAGGTAAGCAATTTTGGTTTATGTTTACAGCTATGGCACACAAACTGTGTTTTGTTTTTGGAATATCACCTGCCATAAGTCGTATTGGCTTTGGTTATTATGTCGCAGCAAGTAACGTTCTTTCTTTACTCAAATGCAGTAAATGATAAACGAAAGCATCTTTACAGAGTTTCGAGGCAGTTCGCTAACTATGGCTCGACTCACCTTTGAAATTTTTGTTTTTCCGTATTTCTCGACGAGGAGGAATGTTAGGCATCCGGAGAAGTAGCAGACGCCGTGGTAGAATGGAAGCATGTAATAGTGGTTCAACGTGTCCATCACAGTACTGCAGAGAAAAGAAAAGTAATAAAGAAATTACTGAAATAGCTAGTTGGCTCTCATAGGCTGTTTTGAGACAAGACTGCGCGAAAAACACATGTGCGTAGAAAACAGCAAGCGCTATGAAATTGCGGAGCGTACGGGATTATTGAAATAACGAACTGTGAGGTGGCCTCGAAAGTACACATAATAGTGCCACAACCGCAACCAGGCTACACTTCTAAGCCCCGACTGCTTTAAGGTGGGGATGGGACTTCGTTTAAGCAAAAAATTCGATTTTGAGATTTCGCAATCATCTGACAGAGAATTTCTTTGTCTTTCATAAAATTTGTCACATTTTGGTGCTCCCGGTTTCAAAAAAAAAATTTTTTTGGTCCTTTTTTTTCGGCACGATGACAGCAAATGTGGGTGTAACCCTACGTAATCTCTGCGTTTTTCTCGAAACAACATTTTCGGAGTTTGTGTACCATTTTTGCAGGAAGTGTCAAGCATAAGCCAACAAAATTTTTCACACGTGGTAGCTAGTGGTATTTACGTAACTGGAACTAAGGTCAGTAGCCTAGGTGCATTTGTATATTTTTAGTATCAAGAAACCCTTTCACATGTGGAAAGTGTCATATATTGACGAACGTAAAAAAAAACAACAAACCCAGTTTTTGTTGTACTCTCATAATTTTAGTTCCACTTCTGTAAAGCTTTGGTACCTGCCCTTGTACAAAATTGCAATATTCTGCAGATAGCTGATCTTAAGATAAAAAGTACACATTTAGAAAAACTAATAAAACAAAAAACACTAAATACAATTTAAAACTAATATTGAGCTCCAATGCAGCGTGTGTCTATCTTTAAAATTCCTTGCAAATCGTATAGCCATAGCTTTTATTACCAGTACTGTACAGCCAAATTTTTAAACTCACTTTCAAAGTCTCACCCCACCTTAATTATCCCCTTGGAGTCACCTTGTGTCGCAGGACAACTGCACTTCATTACAGGGAGAGTTCCAGTGCAGCACCCTCTTTTGAGTCATTATAATCGTCTCCTTATCTAAAACAATGGCAACTTGAATCCCGTCACGTAGATGACTAGCGGTTATGACGATACCTGCCTTAAGTTATTCGATCACGACGGCTGTCACAAAAAGACTAGCACTTACCCGAACTCACTTGCCACTGGCACAAGGAACGGTGTCATGTTGGTCCCATATATCTGCCAGGCAGCGATGCCGCAAGACACGAGCGATAACACACTGAAGATTAACGCAACCAGCCACTTTCTCCTGCAAAGAGATTAGAAGAAAAATAACTGCTGATGCGTTGCGTGTGAAGTACACGCGTCCCTCAGGGAAACGGATGCACAGTAAACATATCTGCTTCTATCTAAACATGCGAAAAAACTCAGCAATAAAAAAATTCTAACTTTGCAGTAACAACTTGCACACAAAAACCCCCATGGACGCTGTGTATATAGAAGCCAAAATGTCCCTGCATGGAACATTGCGCAATTTTGCGCTATTTTAAACTAAATGTATCGAGCATGCACCAAGACTTATCATTCGATAGTCGGCGTTCTTGTTGTCTGTTTTCCCTCTCTTGTGTCCGTGTATGCACGCCTGACTTTTCTACGACGGAGAAAACAGTGTGTTCACATTATTGTCAAAGTACCGCAAGCATGAAAGAGAATTGAATTCCATGACCTCATCGCTGACTCCAATTCTAAATAACGTGTTCTGCATCAACGCACGCTGTATATAAACCAAAAAATGGGCTTTTCCAATATCAGGATGTTTTAGTACACCAGATGAAACAGTCAGTCGCTCGTGCAACAATAGGAGGGGGTAAATGAAGTTAGCACTTGCATGAAGTAGCAGAGATTAGTCGAAGCAATTGATGTGACTGCGGTAAGAATTTAATGTGATCGTTCATTCACGTGGCTACACTGTTTGTTGAACAGTTCTCAGTTGGTCATCAATCACTATGCCTCTACTTGCGCATCAGTTTGTGTTTACTGATCTAACGACGGCGAGACACTCCGTTATTCATTGTCGCAGACTGCTCGGCTACAGTCTATCTCCACCTTTTCACAGCAGTCATAAGCTTCGCCACGCTCACCGTACACCGCGACCACGTCAACGTGAATCTCTTTTGCTTCGGCTCCTTACGAACGCACAAAGCCAATCACTGCTCGTGTTAAGCGGACTTTCTCAATGAACGCAAAATTCGCTTTGTGCGTTTGCCCCACAGATAATATTAATTGTCGCGGTTTTACGCCCCAAAGCCATGGTATGATTATGAGGGACATTAATACTTCATTTTGAGCGAGTTGGTTCATTGTAGGTTAAGGGAGTAACAGCGCGAACACACACCCACAAGAGAGACCCCCTCATTTTAAACTATGCTTTTTTGATTAGAATCACTAAAAGACCTGTACCATTAATGGACTGTTTCTTGGCACCGCACGCAATCAGTGAAAATGTTTCTGCTAGTCTGCCTTCCAAAGATATATTCAAATACTTACGTTCTAAACACCAGGATAATTATCAGCGCAACCAGGAAGAACTGGTAGTCTGCAGAAAGGTACCACAGGTGAGGCATGGTGGACTAGAACAGAAAACAAGAGAAACTGCGTTGTCAGAATGGACAGTGCAAGATATACACGGTACAGCACGTGCAAAACTTTCGTTGGGTGATCTCGTCCGAGGCACGATAATTTTGCTTATTGTTTCTTTTTCTTGCAGCTAGTACGCGTTTGTTTGCTGTTTATCTCGTCTTTTAAGATTTCTTTTATCTGTCTTGCCAAATTGCACTCATATCCACCACGGCCAAAAGTGATGCTTCCTCTGCCACTCAGTAAAGAACACTGCTGCTATTGTAAGCAAAGGTGAACGTGCACGTATCCCTCAACTTAACAATGAATTCAGGAAATAGTAGCTTTAAGGCGCGCACTCACCACTTCTTCGTCCGCCCTCCAGTTACGCAGCTGAAAGAGCAAGTCCCACCAGTGCTTGCGCATTTCGGCGTAGAATTTGTTGTAGAATTCTTTCGAGTTGGGTCCCGTCGCTATCAGCGGCAGCAGGTACATGCACATGATCATGAAGAAGAGTGGGACGGTGGCCCTGCGAGTCGAAGAGAATTGTACTTCGATTGAAAAGTCAGCGCATCGAGATATCCGCACATGAACGTTTGAAGCTGAAAAGGCACAGACAATACTCAAATAACAGAAATTTAATTTGCTTAGGTACTCACACCGCTGAAATCAATTCCTTATGAAGCATTATTAATACACTTATCTTACTTTATTTTGCGTGCATTTTTTACGCAATGCGCCACGTGAAGTTAAGATTTTCCTTTAGCGCAAGATGTCAATAATTTAATCTCTCAATATTTCATACAATTCTCTGGTAAATATTACTGCTCATTTTTGCAAATATAATTCTGATATCAATTCAGGCAGTTATTTCTAGGCGCCAACCTTAAGAGAAAAGTATGCGGGTTGGCATCAGTTCACTGAAATTAATATTGAGCAATGAGAAACGGGTCATGAAAAACTCTTCCACGTAGTTAACTGTGCGCAGTTAATTTGAAAACTAACAGGTCCATTAATAATGCAGCAGCGCGAATCAATTTTTTATACTGCTTGCCAAATCTCATTGCTTTTAAATATATGCCTAACCAAAAAAGCGAAAAGTCTTCCAACCTCTTCTCCTTAACTCACCTTATGTACCTTCTGATGATTGCCACCACAGCCACGACAACTCGGTTGCGCTTTTGTTTGCTGAGGGTGTAGTACAATAAAAATCCACTGTAAAAAAAAACAAGAAAAATTTATAAGTGAGCCAGATGTGAGCACCGTAATTTTTTTTAATATTGCGGGCTTTGATTTCTACGATAAACACAAAGACAACGTGATATATCAAGATGCGACCCAACTAATCAATCTCTCGAATATTTCGACAGTAATGTGGTAAAAAGGTTTCTCCAATGAGGTTAATAAAAAATTACGGAGTGGAAGCTCTCGAAACTTCTTACCGGCAGAGGTGAAGCCAGCACTTGTTCCTACTTTATCTCAGAAACGAAGCCTTGGGAGAGGGTCCGTTTGAAAATCACGTGCCTCTATTCTGTTAATGTAAGTGCTAGGGTAATTATAGAATAAAATATGGTTGTTTCCGAGGAAAGTAACGTCTTCCGATCAGCATTCATGACGTGATACCCAATAAAAATTGTCAAGACTTGCAGGATTCTCGAGGAAACGAGTAACGCGTCGAGTAATGGGGTTCACACCGAGCAGTATTGGTCCGGGAAAAAATGCCATCTTAAACTTGTAGAGCGTGTGAGGAAAAAGCTCCTTTTTCTTGGCTGTAAGCTAACATTTTATCGAGCTCCTCGTAAGATGGCGAAGACCGGTCTTCCCTTTGATCCCATAATTTACACTCCAGCAAATTGTGTTTAAACCTCCCTGTTTTCTGCCAATTTATTCTTACAGTAATCGCTGGAGGCTTACCTGAAAAAGAAGAAGCTGTCCACAGCCAAGTACCCAGCCGTCACAATCAGTGTTTCCCAGTGCTCGAAGTAGTGAAGGGCGTTCACAAGCCTCGCTGAAATAAAGATAACCGCAGTATATTGTGAGAAGAGCGTTTCAATGCTCATATTCATGTTCGTATGTATAACAAAACAAAGCAATAGTAAGGTTAAATTTAAATGTACTCATACCGCGGACCGCGAATGCCGACAGTAATTTAGCCGCACCACTTCATCATGGCTAATACATGACGTGCCGCTCAAAATGTTTTGGCATTCACAGCCCTGTTTGTGTCCACAGTTCCTCTCTTGTTACACTTGTTTTCTTAAACGCCAGGAAAACAGTTTAGCGTGGCTGAACAGAAAGTACTGACAGAAATGGTTAAATAGCAAGGTTGGTAGTGTAGGCATTTAATATTCTGAATCGTTGAAAACTGGAGATAACCGTTTTCTCTTTTCCCAGTACTACTGCACTCCTGATAACAGTCAGCGTAATTTTCTGAAAGTACACTTTAATAGTCTCAACGCGTGTAATAAAGCTTTTACAGTTGCTCACGATGACGATAAATGCCGCAAGAAGGCTTACTTATGTTTTCGGTGATTGTCCCGTAGGAATGTCCAAGGCAAATCCAGAAGATGCTGAGGAAGCGGATGCCATGCATGAAGCGGTACGAGTAAGTTTCCGAATCTTTGTCCTTGTTGACGCTCAGAATGAGCCTTGTGTTTGACAACGCTGAGAACGCCACAACGCACCTGTATGGAACACCTAGAATAAAAATTAAAAATGCTGTTAAAAGCTGCTTTAAAAATGATTTGATAGACTACACAGTACAATGTTAATATAGTTGTAGTAATATGAAGAGAAAATTGATTTCTAGGTTTTCAATTAAATAACGTCAGAATTTTCTTCAATCAACACATTTTTCGACCCCCAAAGCACTTTCAACCCCTAAAGCCATAATAACGTGAAGAAAGCCCTTGATGTTCTCTTTTCGCCCTAAAAATTGATGACGTTATTGTATCTGTGGAGTTCGCCATGTTATTCACTGCAAACGAAAATCTGCTAATATTCACCGCTATTTTGCAGTTATGAAAGGGCAAGTTGGTTGTTTATTTTTGTACCGACATTTGAAGGAAATATTAATGCATCTGCAAGTTTTTCAATTGAAACGCAATATTTTTTTTAATAGAAATACTCCGAGCATATTTCCGTACCGTTTTTGCATCTCTTGTCCCAGTTTTCCGTGAGCAGCTCAAAGCCCGTAGCCGCAACAATAACTGCCGCGAGGACCGCCAAGTAACCTCTGAAAAATCATGTGAGTGATGTAGATAAAATTGCACGGAAAAAAATCTCTCATGTATTCATTATTCACTTGGGTAACTCTAATACAGCGTATACTACAGCAATGTACAATTGTAACAATACATCAAATCAGCGTCCGCACTATTTCTCATATCTCATGACCATTTGTAAATTATTATTACATTATCATCAATATAATGTTCTGTGTGCCTTCCGGTGCGTACGAGTCTGTGACGGCTCCTCCATTCTATGTCGACACGACATTATCACATTCGGCGTATTCTCACCTGTGTAGGTATGAAATGCTTAAAATTTCAGCTAGAAAAACAAACGCACACGAATACACTTACATTATCCAGGCTTGTGTCTTGTTGATCCCTTCATCCTCGTTTGTCACGCAGTTCTTCACGACAATTTTGGCCACGTTTCCCATTACTGCAATAGAGAGTCCCAGACAAACAGTAAGTATCAGCGGAGTAGAACATTTCTTGCGTGGATGCGCGCAAGAGCACGTAAAGCCGTCTTCTTTCTTCAATTGCACAAAAAGCTATTTTTACTGTTGTCATCGGGAAACCTTCCTCTTTTACGTATATGTATAAGGATTTAGTTTGAACTGATTAGGATTCAGAAAGCGAAAGAATCAGTGCAATTACTTGCAGCCTCACCACAAACTTTCGTGTAGGAGACATTTTGAGGCAAGCACAGTGTCTACGAACATCTCTATGTATTTTCTATTCGTTTTGAAGCCACATTCCTGCTGACACCGCCTTTAGGCCAGTCGACAAGGCTGGAAAGGAATTTCCGGCATCGCAAGCAATGAATCAGTTTAAAACATTGCTCTATGCTCCATCCAGTTTTTCAAGTGGTGTCAAGAGGAAATTCTGTATTGCGTATACTCGCATGTTACCGCGGCACGCGCCCGCGCAAACACAATCGTAAAAATGCAGGTGTACGTACGTGTTTTGGCGATGTTGGTAAGGTCTTTCTCGTTACATGAGTTCACGAAGCACATGCCGAGACGTAGACCAGGCAGCCTCTCGTCCGTCACGTAGGAAGTAAAGTTTTGGGCCTAATAATAAAAAAAAATGAAAAGATGGTTCAAAAGTAGGAAACAAATTCAGTGTGACAAAAAGGCTGCCAGAACTTCCTTGTAGAGGGCTAAGGAGGACTGTCTTAATGTTGCCGTCGACCTATAGCGCACCCGAGCGTTTTCGAAACAACATGGCTTGCTACGTCGTTATGCATAAAGTGCTCTTAAATGGTCAATAGAAATGGCAATGCATCGTTAACTAGCTCGCCTTTAAAGGAACCAATGATCGAATGCGCATGTTCTGCGGACGTATACTGTTGGAAATCTCGTCAAACAGAAACTCAGCATCCCGTTTGTGAAAGGTTTTCGTTGAAAGCAAATTGGAGGGCCGCCTTTGCACTCCGTCTTCCATGAAAACGTCGTGTATTCACATAGCGTCATCTGTGCAGGGTGCACGAAACGTAACAAAGGCATTTCGTTCTCGCTATTCCTGTGTGACATCGTTTCGACGTGACAAAGCAGTGGAACACTCATTTTCAAATCGTGGTTTGTCGTACGGCATATCGTTTCAATCTTCATTAATTTAGTGCATTCCTTCGTCATCGTCGAGAAGCTGCAAGGGCGTCATTTAACACTTATTGCCCATGTTTACTCATTCCTATGTCCACGAGCTAGCTTTTCATTATGTGGCACCTCTAAACACTTTCTCTCTTGTAAATTGTCAATGAACACAGCTGCCGCAGATGTCGCTCATCCATTGCAGACATGAGGAAAAGAATACTTTGGGCACATTCAGGGTCATGCGCTGCGCCGTGTGATAACAGAATAACTGCTTTCAGCTTTAACACAAGTCGAATAGTCGAGTGCTTTTTCATAGAACCAGTTTTAGCGAAAAGAAAGAGGGTGGCTTGGTGGGGCGGATACATTGTTTTTGAAGCCCAAGATTTACCTAGCACTAAAAACGAAGCAGGACAAGATGAGCACGAAGCGCACAAGACAAGCATTCTGTTTCCTCGCTTGTTTATGTTCAAATTTTTCTCCTTTAGGCAGAGCGTAATAAATCAGAGCAAATAACCCCAACTTTCACCTCAAGTCGTCCTTTGAACCGCGGCAAGCAAGAAACTATGCAGTGCGAGACGCAACTGCACTTTATGACAAATACTAGGGAGAGCGGGGTTGCAAGCGCAACTTTAGCTACGTAAAATCACTGTTGTTGTCTATCCGACTAAACACTAGGAAGTGCGCATCACGCCCTCATTGATAGACTAAATTGCGTCGCACTCAGACGGAAATAGTCATTTATAGACGGACCAAAGGCAGTGCTTAGTCCCTAAGGTTCATGCTGGTGCTTCTCACTACTACAGCAGATAGGCAAAATTTCTTTCCCCGTAATCGGACTGCGAGAAAATAGTGTGTTTAAACAATGGTAAACAACGACTAATGCATTCTGGTGGAGCTTATACGTAACTTCTCGATCCCGTGCAAGGATGCATGCTTGTCTCATTCTACTATCACGCAGAGGAGATACGCTTGTCCTTTATAGGATTATTGGGCGAGAATATTTATACCGGGTTCGCACAGCCCTCCAGCGCACCGTTGCGCGATTTACCCTCAGAAATTGGACGCCGGCAACGTAAGAGTGTCGTCCAACGTCACCGGCGTGCATTTCTTGCGGAGAAATTGATGAATAAATGCTGCCTTATGGGAACAGACGCCGGTGGTGCCGTGAAGATGGCAGGATGCAAGGGAGCTGTGATGGCTGTGAGAACCATTGCTAACAGATCCCGCCGTACAAGTTGAGATGAACCAGCTGTATGTCCCCCAAATTATTGTTGGTTGTCAGAGCTCAGCTTATCCCTGAACCTCCCCGGCTTCATACAAAGAACCTTTGCTTTTGTTAGAGTGAAGCAGTTTCGTCGCGTTCACGACACTGCGCACGCCGTCAGTGCGGCCGCCATTTCATGCTGCGCGAAAGCATTGCACAACATAGCGGCCCATGTAATTAGCGAATGACGGCAACTCCGCCATGCAGTGCATTCCAACTATGTAAAATCAGCGCTGTGCTCTTCCGGCGAAACTGTATAAGCGCTTCGCGACGCCGGGTGACGCTGCGCCTAATGTAGAAAATACCGTTGGCATTTCGCGCTGCTTCTCGCCTTTTTAAAGACCAGTTAGGGCTAATATTAGTTAAGTTTGTGTCGGCTTAGCATTCAACCTGCTAGCGTCGCCATAATCTTTTGTTTTAGAGTGTTAGATCAGAAATTGTGTTGCTATTCTTTAGATCAGCCCGATGCGTTCTTTTTTTTTTAACTTGCGGCATAGAACGTAAGCGGAGCCTGACCGCATCCTTAGGCGTCTCACGGCACCTGTCAGACGAAGGACGTTTCTGTTCTTCTTGGTGAGGTTCACAAGTAAACAAAAATCTCCTTTGACTGATGGTGCTGATGATGATTTCTCTTCAGTAGCGAATATTTTATCGGTATGGTCAGTACATTTTAAGCTTCATGTTAGCATTATGGCTTATTGCAAGAGTTTTTGGGTCCTCCTATGCCCAACATCTGTCAGGCAAATTTCATCACAAAGCATAGCCTTATGATTAAGCTACAGGAGACAGGAACGAATGTTCCTATTTCCTGCAGAATAAATATAGATAATACTAAGAAAGAGGAACCATGAGGTAAGTAAAGAATATGCTCACCCTCCTGTGTGAGTAGAAAAATGCGGGGAGTATGTCGCCAATGAAGGAGTGATCGTCGCCGAGGGACACGTGAACGTTGCAGTACTGGCCCCGCACTTTCACATCGCCGTATTCGTCTCGCACAACTGTTTCGATGCACTCGTCGTAAGCGCCCAGGTCTGCCGTGGAAGCCTGGAGCATGCCGTTCGGGTACTTGGCCGTAGAGTCAACCACTGCATAAGTATGTAGGTAACGAAACGACCACTTAATGAAAACCTAAGCGTCGGGACTGCTGGACAAAATAAACTCACACGACTCGAGACAAAGTCGCGCAAAAGAGCAGCCGGTTATGTAGACTCAGTTTGCAGAAACAAAATGTGCAACAGGCTTAGCGGTGCATAGCTCCTTGAATAAGGCACCTCGTAAGTGTATATCGCTCTAGTTTAAGCACATTGACGTAGGCCGCTGTCCCGTCCCGCTAAACACAGAAAAGCACAATGTTGAGCTATGTAACTATGGTTAGGCGCGCTAAAAACGGCAAGTAATTATATACTTTATAGAGTGATCCCCAACTGTCGTGGGAACATTAGCGGCTTGTTCGAGCCTTAGTCGGAGAGGTAAACTTCAGTTAAATATAATGGCCGAGCTGTGGAGGCTTCAGCGCTGAAAAATCATACAATACACAGCGTCATACCCTGCTCTCGACCACACACTCCTGGTATGCAATAGAATCTCACAGCAAGCGTTGCGTTTCGCGGTAGAATCTCAGCTACCCGCCTACCAGACGTTAATCCATTCTACGAAAATTATGTCTAATTTGCTACGGAATAAGTGTGGCTTTAAAATGAAATGCAAGGTGTCTCTGTTGTAGAATATAACCAGATAACACTCACCTCTCATGGCCCACGGCTCGAGCTCCTGGACTGCGCGCATGAACTTCAGCATGCCGAGGCTACATTCCATCGATATATCAGCTTGTAGCAGCTTCCGTGTGAGCCCATTGCCCATGGTCGACATGATATACTTAATCGTGGCCTTCAAGTTTTCGATAAACTTCGATTTGTGTGGTCCATGCGAACTGGCAGCAGTCGAAGATGGCTCTTCTGGTTTTGTGTCCGACGCACTACTGGTAGTGGGGCTTGTCGCGGACATCTTGGCTTCCGTTCCCATCGATTCAAGGAGAGCAGTTGACCATGTCGCCCTCGAAGAAGTAGCCAATGTGGCAGCGCGTCCATTTTCACTGGGTGAAGAGCTAGCAGTTTCCGTGAAAACAATTGGTGCAGGTAAGCGCACACTACTGGACTGCGAATGGTGAAAAGCTTTCTCAGTCCCGACAGAAGTTGAGGCAGCCGTTGGATTCCAAGAGCTCAGGACTCTAGTCGGCTCAGCACCTGGAATGCCGGACTGCGGGACTATGGTAGCGCATTTTGCGGTATGTGTCCAGTAAGACAGCAATAGAATGAGTAGGCCACTGTAAACAGGGAGCCTAGCTTGACCAATTTTTCGAGATACCATCACCGGTTCGCAAGCAAGCGAGCCCGCAGTTGGATGAAAATTTTCAGTGATAATTGATTTCAGTGGGGCAACTAATTCTTGTGTGAAGCGACCCGCTGGACGAGCATTCAGAAGTTTCCGAAAGTTCGGTGAAGAGACTGGCAATTCGTTCGAGCTTTTCAACGAAACCCAAAATCTACACCTCGTTGGTTCACTGTCCTTTAGAATGAAGTGTCTTGTCTAAAGCAACACTGAAAAGGAACACAGACGGTTCAGTCCCGGTAGCGCATCGAGCCAACCACGTGAAGCGTATCGCAGGCTTGTTTCGGCTACTAAAGTTTCCGGAGAACCATACCCGGCAGTTATAACCGAACCGCCCCTCTCCCATTTTTCGTTTCTTTTCCCCCTGACACTTCTGCACGTCACCACTCGCGTGTATGACGTCACTGAAATGGCGACGCTACAGCTGCTAGCGGACATCGGGGGCTTTTTTCTGAAAAGAGAGCGAAAGTCGCTGTTTCATCCCGAGGAGGAGGGCGGGCAGGAAGAAGAACGACCATTGACCGTGAATGCCTTCGACATCGGTGCTTCCATGGCTAAGGCGGAGAAGGTAAATGCACGCAAACACAAAAAAAAAATAAATAAAAAGGAATGGCCGGCAGGCGAACCGGACTCGTAATAACAGTCATCGAAGGGTTGCGTGCTGCCAAACCCTTTTTTTTCCCGTCTCGGTGGAAGACGCCGCTCACGTTCTGACGACGGTGGGCGACGCCGCGCTGACGAGCGAAGTAAATTCGAAAGCGGAGGGTGTCGTTACGTCGCTGTAAATTCCGGACCACCTTCTGGCGCGAAGCGTAGCAGCGCTGCCTTGAGAGGGAGAGAGTATGGAGGTCAAGCGAAAGCAGAGAGAAACATCGCGCGAGAGAAACGAAACGTCTTCAGATACTTCGCCAAGTCTCAATGCGCTCCGTCCAACACCCTTTTGCTTAACCGGATGGCGACAAGGCACGAGTGCAAGAGGGAGGGAAGGGGGATCGCTTGCCAGTTTGGCATCTGGCGCCGTTTCGCCGCTCGAATCGTTCATCGCGCGTGCGCTTCCAGCGAGCCATCCCAACGTCGACAAAGCGTCGGGGGACGCCGCCGGCAAGGAAGAAGCGATTTTCAGCGCGGCCTGGGAAGAGCGCGTCCGGCCGCAGCAATTACATAATAGAGAGGCCCGCAGTGACGTAGAATGCGCGTTGTCATGACGTCACTTCGAACACAGCCGCCACGCCCTCTCTCTCATGATCGCCTGTGTTCTCTCCAGCTCCTTTATTGTTTTGCACGGTCGCATGTTACCCACGGTAATGATAGAATCGTATAGAAATCATCTCCTCTTTCTTGCTTTCTCCGGTTCCGCAGCGCCTTGCGGATTCGTGCTTGAGGTTGATGGGCGAACGAACCCCTACGCTCGAGTATACGCGGTGATGGCGTTGTTTTGTCTTTTTATTTATGGTGCACAAGATTGTTCGCACGTTTCCTTTTCCTTGTGTCGACAGAGAAACTCTTTCTTGGCAAAAACACGCGTGTGCCTGAACAGAACAACAAAGGCACCAACTCCGTGATAGTAAATGGAGAAGCCCAGTAATAGCTTGTTGTGTCTATAACATCATTGCTTTCGCTGCGGACCTCGGTGGCTCACATCTGTGGGTTCGGTGCGAGAAACTTTCTGAATAACAAACAGTAGTAAGAGTAACGCAGGCTAACATAGCTTCACAGCTGCACGATACTGTTTCCACTGAGTCCAGAATGTTTAACCAAGCGTTATTCTTCCCGCCTTGAGGAAATGCATACAATCCTAAGACGCCACACGGGCTCTTTTGGGCTTATAACTGTTGGCTTATTACCGTGTAGTTGTTGGTAGCAGAAACTTGAGGGTACCTCATCAACCGTTAATCAATGTTCGTATTCTTCTGTAAGTACATTGTAAATCGAGTATTATTTTCATGACACAAGAGTATTAGAAACAGATTATTATACTTAAAATAAAATATATTACAGCAGGTGCTAGCGGCTAATTTTCGATGAATGCTTCAAAGTATTTCACAAAAGTTGACTAACAAAATAAGGTATGGATTAAACTACACTCCGATACATCGCCTATAGTTTAACAAGGAACGTAAATTTAAACATTTATTGCACTGCAGCAGGAAGACCTGTTACTTTACTGACTAATTGAGTCGCTTACGAGGCTTGACGGGCCAAACCGTAACTGCGGCTATGAGAGACGCCGTGACCGAGGGCTCCTAAGTAATTCTGGCTACCCTGTGTCGATTAGCGTGAACCTAAATCTCAGTACGATTATCCTCCCTTATCTGCCGCATAACTTTCTTCTCTCTTTCTCTCTCTAAACATCAGTACACGAGCGAATTCCTTCCGAAAGGAAAGTGGCCGTCACGGATGGGGATAGAACCTGTGTCCAAGTTTTCAATAATTTTGCGCATTAAGCTGCGTTCTCACTATTCACCTATTTCGCAGAATTGTATATTGAGAAACTAATTCAAAGAAGGTCAGTGATAAACTGTAATTTCTCGAGTCGATTTTGCTAGCTGCATATGCTATCTCATGCGTCAATAACTTTTTCTTGAGGAGATAAGACATGATACGGTTATTGACATTGACATGATACGGTTATCGTCAGTGTTTACCCTGAAGGCCTAAATTGAATTCCTGTGAGTGCAAATAAACACGGAATTTTTTGTTTGTTTGTTTGTTTTTGTAGCGGCTAGAAACGTCACTTATGCTTTCCTCACGCATTCGAATCGTGAAATTCAACTCAGTTACGCCCCAGAGCTGTTTCTTGAGCAGAAAAGGCCACAACCTGAACACAACGCTTTAATAACAGCTATTTCGTTCGTAAGGGGACGGGGTCCCATTAACTCAATTTCGAAACGTTACGTTTTCCTTTGTTGTGCAAAGGTAACCGAACTGCGCATTGTTAATAACTTCGAGCCTGCATCTTCCTCTGATTCCTATGTGTTGCTTGGATTATTGAGTGGATCAGTCGCATGATGCACATCACTTTTAAGCAGGGCTGGTTGGCTTAGTGAAAAGCAAACCCAGGGAACACCCCATACGACGGGACGAGTAACACGGACAGGACGCGGGCCTGTATTCCGAAAAAGAAAGCTGTTAGGCTAGAATTGTTCGTCATAAGAAAAGCATTAGCGTAGCTTGCACTAAGTCGCGCAAGGCTGGGTCACAGCAGAGCTGGTGGGCACCAAGCTGCTCAAGGCTTGGCTACGCTTTTGCCCTCTCACCTCTCTCTTTCCTACCCCTTGCTGTACTATACTATACCTGGCTGTGCTTTCTCTCTTTTTTTTCCTTTTTTTGTGTCTGTTTCTTTCTATCTCTTTCTGTCTGTGTCTATTTCTCTCTCTCTCTTTCTTTCTCTCTTTCCCTGTACTCGGTCTTCGCTCCTCATTTCCTTTCCCCCCCCATTTGCTATAATATACTATACAAGGCTATGCTATGCACGGCTAGTTTGCCTGCATAGCCAAGCGGTTACGACGCTCGACTTCGGATCGTGGGCACGCGGATTCGAATCGTGCCTCACCAAGACATTTTTTTCACAAAGAAGTTCTCGCTTTTCTTTCTTTCTATATCTTTCCTTTTATCTCTCTTTCTTTCTTTTTTTTCTTTCTCTCTCTCTGTACTTGTTCTCTCGTCCATCAGAGTTATTGCATCCCACGCCGGACAAATCGGCGCACGTGTTCTGGCAGCGAAGCAGAAGAGGACCGAATAGAGTGCGTGCCAGTTCATGATGGCGATAAATATTCTATCTACAACACACGGCAAACCTCGAGCATAATAGCTCTGCTATAAAAATCAAAGCCAGTTCCACCTCAAGTGAACGCTGTATACGGACTGCGGAGCATTTATTCGCTTGTGTTTCCTTTATTTTTATCTTGTGCTTAGCTGCTCTTTTCTGTAGTGTGTTCCTTTCTTGTGTTTATCTACTGTTTTTTTTTGCTCTTTTTGGTTCTTCTCGTGTGATTATGTGATAATTTATATCATTTTTCGTTATTTTCTTGGGATCATTTGATTTGTTTTGCGATTATCTATTTTTTGTTCTATGGTCTCTTTCTACAGTTCTTCTACTGTTTGCGGCTCCGAGCGCGGTGCGTCTAACTCGCGGCTCTGGCGTTTCGCCTCCGCTTCTCTCTTTCGTAGATCAGTGTATATCTCCCGACGCTGGCGTTTCGCTGTCGCTTCGCTGGCTCGGGCAGACGAATTAGCCCTTCGGAGACGCTGACATTCACGGGAAGCAAGCGCTGGCGTTCCGAACGCGCCGCCTGCTCGGCTTATGTGTATCAAACGTGGGACCTGCGTGACGCTAATGCGAGACATCAGGCGCCGACAGGGCGGTCTCTTGAACTGTACCGCAGTTTTAAAAATATCGTCAAATTCTGTCACTAGATGCTCAAATATGGCGAATGCGACCATTCATGCAAATTAGCACTTACGAAAGAGGAATTCGGACAATAGGCGCTAGGCTACCTATGTTCGCTATTTTACTTGTCCCATCGTATGCACTGGGCTTTCCATGATTGCTTATACTTTCTACAAGTCTTCCACTGCTCTTACGTAAACAATACCGTTTCTAGAAGTGGCTGACGTTTGTTACAGCGTGTTAAACACAGTGTGGCTTCTGTGCGCAAAAATAAATAAATAAATGAATAAATAAATAAATAAATAAATAAATAAATAAATAAATAAATAAATAAATAAATAAATAAATAAATAAATAAATAAGAGCTACAGATTTGCAACCTTCTCTAAACGTACCCTTGAATGTCGTTGAATACAATTATTGTTTTAGTCAATAGAGGATAACTTTTTTATTCCTCTGACTGCGTAGGTGTGGATGCGGCAACCTCTGAACGAGGCTGGAAAAGGATCGATTAGAAGGAGAGTCTGATCAGGCCTCACCATGTACAGATAATGCAGGTTAAGTGTATATAAAGCGGCCATTCGATGTGTACTGAACCTTAAGTGAATCAACTACAAGTGTACTTATCACACTGCGAGTTTCTCAGAAATTTTCGTCCCGTCTGTTACAGCTGCGCTGCGTAATAGCCTGTTACTCCCTCCGCCAGCGAAAACAAAAAATCACAGTTTCGCCTCAAAGGTGAAGCAATGAATGCCATAGCCACAAATTATAACGTTGTACGAACGAAGGCTAGCAGCAAACTCTTTTGGATACGATCTCGCGTAACTCTGCACTTTATGCGTGGCTTTAACTGACTCAACGTCGTAAAGGCCAATGAACGACGGAGCTGAGGGGAAGCCTCAGCGAAGAAATGCAAACTGGTGCAAAGCTAGGCGGACTTGGTCGTGGTTTAGCACTGAAGGAACCTCCTCTCCGTCTGATCACCTGCATGTCTCCAACCTCCAATTCGCCTCCCTCCTCCACTAACATCCGCTCTGCTATGTTACACTCTCCCTCCTCCTCACCCTCCTTTCTACTTTCGACCCCATGCTATACTATACCATACATGGCTATGCTATGTATGGTATAGCGCGTGTTTCTATGTTCTTACGTGTCCTCTTCGCGCAGTTTAAACTTGTCTGCTGAATCTATGAACCAGCCAGCCCAACAACATGCCATACGTCTGCGCTTCTTACGCGTTGTCTTCTTCGCGCAGTTTAAATTTGTGTGCTGGACGATACTACAGCAATAGTGGTATAATGCTGTCAGAATTCACTGCAGACAACGCGTTAGTCTTCGTCACGTATCACCCTCTACGAAAGCTAGACGAAACTGTCGAATGGGCCTCGCCAGCCGAAGAGCTCGGTGGTGATGCCGCGGATAGTGCCGAATCCTTGTACTATGGCGATAAAAAAGAAATGTGAACACTGCGGAATCTGCGCACTCCGCTATTCGAGTTTGTTTTCAAGCGGTTGTAACCTGGCCGGTAAGAAAAAGATACGATAGGTTTAACGTCCCAAAACCACGATATGGTTATGAGGGATAACGTCGAAGTCTGGGTCAGTTGGTACATGACGCTGAGGCAAAAACCAGTCAAAAAAAGACGTCCAGTCCTTGTGTGTGTCACTTCTTCCCCTTGGCCGGCGTCTTTTTTTGACTGGTTTTTGCCTCAGGGTTATGAGGGAGGCTGTAGTGGAAGGCTTCGGGTATTTCGACCACCTGCACTTCTTAAACGTGCACCTAAACCTAAGTACACTGGCCTCAAGCATTTCCGCCTCCATTGAAAATGCGGCCGCCGCGGCCGGGATTCGATCCCGCGACCTTCGGGTCAGCAGTCGAGCACCGTAACCACTGGACCACCGTGGCGGATCTGGTAAGAAAAACCACTATAGTTCCCCATGATTCATTCAAGGACAACTCTAGCGTATTTTTTTGCTACCAATGTAAGATTGCGATGAAAACAAACGCGAGCTGCGGCGGCATTTCTTTTAATCGCCCGAAGCCGGATTTCCCAATACGGCGCCAACATGAGCGTTAGAGATCTCATCTTAGCGAAGGTTACCTAGAAAGGAACAAGATACATAAATAAATAACTCGAGGGAAAGCCAAAGGTGTTATCAAGAAGTGCCAGACAATTGCACTCACGCTGGCCTACCCTGCTCGAAAACGATTCCGCGTAGGAAGATTGTACCTTGTGGTTACTGAACCCTGCAGCAAGAGGACACAGGCCAGAGATGAGGCTGCCACTAATGGTTTTGCACAATGTGCACGCGTGCAACCAAAGTGGATGACTAACGACAACTGGCAAACCGCGGAAAATGCCCAGCCCAAGCAAAGTGCATGCGCTGCTGCGGAAGTGCCGGTGGCAGAGGTGCACGCCGCAGCAAACACAACGTAGTTTCATGCAGCGATTTACTTGGTCTGATTATGGTATAGGTGGCCAGGAATGAACATGCGGCGGAGGTATACACGTGTCTAGTTTCGAACAGAGGTATCACTAGCGCAGCCAGAAATTCTTTTCGGGCATGCTGCTTTATGTATGTTTGTGCGTGCGTTGCGTTTGTATGTGTGCGTGTACATATACACACGCAAAATGGAACGATTTCGGAATTTCGGGGGAGGCAGGGGTTGATCTCTGCACTAGTGAAAGGTATGGAAAGTTGAGTTTAATAGTAAGTACGGAAGGTGCGTTGAAAACCATCGTAGAATGAATTGCTCTTGCACAAAAGGCTGGAAAATCTACTCTGTACTTTCTTTGTGTGTGCGGCTTATGGTGTGGAGCATTGCCACTTCTCACGAGGAAGCCTGTACGGCTCCGCATGAATCTGTGTCTATTTTAAGTGCGGAGCACTTTAGCGGCTAAGGCTGTCGTCTCAGGTGTCATGTCATCTACTGTAATTTCACGTCGTTGCTTGGCGTCACGCGGGCAAAACCGTGCATAGCATTCCCATGTATAGCATAGCAATCTATAGTTTAGTGTAGCAAGGGGCCGGGAAATGGAAGTGAGGGAGGGGAGAAGTGATGTGAGTTTACGGAGGATTGAAATGAGGAGGGGAGAGGGTAAGCATAGCGTACCCATGTGTGGCGCACGCAGGCAAAACCATGCATAGCATAGCCATGTAAATTATGGTACAGCAAGGGGACGGGAAAGGGAAGGGTGGGTGAGGAGGAAGAGGAAAAGGAGGAGGGGAAAGGGCGCCACTGCATCACAAGTGAGCGTTTACCTTCCCGCCATGAACGCCGATCAGGCTACACGTTTGGAACGACAGCGCTTGCTTGCCCGTGAACGCCAGCGTCGACGAAGAGCAGGCGAATCACTGCTCCACGATCCCTACAGCTTTCAGGTTGAGTTCAGCTGCATAGTTGCTTTATTTATTAAAAGGCCCAACGAATTTCATTAAACATTTTCTAGACTAACCTTTTTTTTCTCGGTAATTATTCAACCCCACCGAGATATCAAGGTGGTGAGTGGGAATGTCAGCGACAAGCAACACGTAAGTGCAATTGTGATCACCGCGGTGACCTCTTCCAGCAGGCTGTTATACAACCAAATCGAAAGAATGTCAGCATTGCGCTGGATTGCAGCGGCACTGGGCAGAAGTCACTCATAAGGGCAATAAATCGACATAGCTTGTGTTAAAATAAATGGACAAAAGTCGCACAGCAATGCCATTATAGAATTTATGCCCGTAAAGAATGTACTGTTGCGGCACACGCGATGAGTTGCAGCTCAAGAACTCCATCTTTCCTGTTGATCACTCTTCTAATTCTTCAGTCTGCAGACGTATTAGACATTAAATACATTGCGGCGTAGCCGTAAAATCTCGACGCAACGCCTCGACTGCTCCCTTTCTTTTTTCGTGTTTGTTTCTTTGCGTTCCCCTTATTCACTTGTCGTATCGAACTAAAGTGTATGTTAATGAAGCTACGCCACACTGTTGTGGAAGCTGAGCAATGCCCCTTCTGTTGAAAAACAGAGATGAGGCATTTCGTATACGCGTCGTGGCAATTTCGAAATACGTCCTTACAGAACTAACCCCAAGCGTAGAGCCTTGAGGGTCTGGCATTCTTGAGCAAGAACACGTAACCTTCGTCGAAGCCGTTGAGGAGATGTCTGCTCGAGTGCCATTACTAATATCATCAGAGATTGCTTCGTACAAGGTTGCTGACTTTATTACAGAAATAACTTTAGACAAACCGTGCACGTTCGCGAAATTCCCACCTGATAACCCAATGCGAAAGGCAAGCGTGCGTGCTACGCACCTCAAAACTGTCGTCGTATACCAGTACGTGACAGGACGTTACCCGGAAGATTTATCGCTGTGTGTTCAAGAGAAGCAGCTTGCGTATCGCCAGCCGCTACATATCGCTATCGCGATGGAAGACGCGTGGCCAAGCGGAAGGAGCTCCAACGGAGAAAATTCTTGCGTGGCGAGGGTTCGTGCGGAGAAAGTACGTGTAGCTCTCACGCGATGCGCAGCTCTAATTAGTTGTGCTTAGCGTCAATGTTCGCCATTACCGATGCACGTGTGTGTGTGTGTGTGTGTGTGTGTGTGTGTGTGTGTGTGTGTGTGTGAAAGAGTAAGCAACACCGGCACTGGCTTGCATATAAATTTGTATTTTTGTAGTAAAGAGAAGCACAAGCCAATAAAAAAAATCACGCCATACCCACGAAGTGAATGATGATGAGTGGGCGAAACTCCGGAGGTAATCTGGTAAACCGTCAATCCCCGTAAATGTTGCCCACTCGATCATCATACAAAGACCTGACACACAAACGCGGTGGTCCTCATATATGACGTTAAGCTCAGGGGAACGTTTGTTGTCGGCGTTGCCGTTTTGCCTTTCGAGGGCGAGAGCGCGTTCACGATCCTTTTCATCCATGGCAGAAAGAGAATGTGTGGTCTGGAACGCGCTTATACTTCATGGTCATCAGCGTCATCGTCATCGTTATCACGTGTAATGGGTACATTGCACTATACTGGAACGCGCTTATTCTTCATGGTCATCAGTCGTCATCGTCATGGAACGCGCTTATACTTCATGGTCATCAGCGTCATCGTCATCGTTATCACGTGTAGTGGGTACATTCCACTATAGTGGAACGCGCTTATTCTTCATGGTCAACAGTCGTCATCGTCATCTTTATCACATGGAGTGGATACATCCCACTATGCGTGGCTGCCTACTACTACATACTACAAAGGAGGGACAGGCCCACACCCTGAGGAGCTTCGCCCGTAAAAAGGGAAAAAAGAGTTGCTTGATAATTTACCTTGTGCGGTCAACAAGCGAGATTTAGAAGCTGAGCTTATGGGGCAAACAAGAGCACGCCTACCGTACAGCTCATGCTAAAAGCTTCTCCGTCATAATGGTATTTAGCGCAAACGGTAGACAAAGGACAAAGGAGAGGACGTGGACGCAGCACATGCGCTGCGTCCACGTCCTCTCCTTTGTCCTTTGTCTACAGTTTGCGCTAAATACCATTATGACTGACTTGTTCCAACTCGCCCAGCAAGCAACGTTGCTAAAAGCTTCTCCATTATTTAAATAGCCATCGTTCGAGCTATATTCTGCTTATATTTTTTCTTGTACGGCAAGTTAAATATATAGGTCTCGTCCTATACACTTGATCGACTTACGTTCGACTACACGAGGTACATCACCTCACATTGTCATAGTTGATAATGCGCTGTTTAGACGTATGTCAACCACCCTGTGCACGCTATATTTTCACACCTCTGAGATTTCTACCGCATATGGGGCGCTGGCTGCGTGGCACGGAAGTCACACATAAACCACTTCAGACGCATCATTGAAGAAGTACTATACAAAAGCAGGTCACCCGCCATGTGAAACCCATCGTGGCTAAAGGCGCGATTAGCACGGACGAAGGCGAGAAGTGGACACGGCACAGCGCTGACTTTCAAGTGTCCACTTCTCGTTTTCGTCCGTGTTGATCGCGCTGTTAGCCACGATGAATCTGTACCAACTCGCCCAGCATTCCATCCTACATAATGTAAAACCCCTCCTCAGGGCCTTAGGGGCACTAGAAATTTAAAAAAAAGTGAATGAAAAAATTACGGACACAAATAAATCTTTGTAAGCGCCAGTTGTGTGCCAATCATTTGCTTTTCTTTTTTTCAGTCAACCACTTCGTGACACCTAGAAGGTTTTCAAGTTTTCTTCCTTTTTTGATGTTTCCGCATTTAATCAAGCGTCAAGAAATAATTAATAATTAAGTCAATATTTAAAAAATTGAATTCTAGGTCTCACGCGTTAAAACGACGATATCATTATGAGACACGCTGTACTTCCAGAGTTCGCACTAATATTTACCAAACGACGTTCTCTATCGCGCACCTGGCATTTTGCACCCTCCAGAAAGCGGCAGTGTTGGCCGGTATCAAAACAGTAACCTCAAGCTGAGCGCAACACCATTGGGTGGTCGCCATGTTAAGGGTGTTCATTGCTACAAGCGTCGAATTTTCGCTTTCCTTTAAAAGCATTACGGTGCATGAATATAAGGAATGACTGCAAAATGCAATTGTCACCGACAGCTCCCGAAGGCTGAGTAAACAACGTAAAGTTTATCATGAGCACCAGGCATATGCTGTACGCCCCGTCCATGGCTTTAGTATCCCCCCCCCCCCTCTCATCGAAGAAAACCGAGATAGAAAGCGGGGGATGCCCATTTTATATAAGTACACCGGGCTTAAAGCCAATACAAAATAAAAAAAAATATGAGGGGAAATAAACGAGGCAAAAAAAAATCAGGGGAAATTTTCGGTAATCAGAAGCAAATGGTTAAAAATAACACGAAAGGAGGGTAAACAAGCACTGCATGTGCGTCGCGTCTGGGCGTGTTATGTGGTTACCGAATGTTACCTAATAGGAGCCGAATGGGTCGCCTGCAGGGACCCTGATCTTTTTAATTTTTTTTAAAATAAACTTTGCCCATGTGTACGCTTGAGTTTTAACAGCGAAGCTGCTCTAGCTCGGCGTAAAGTGTGTGACCGTGCCCAAAAACAGTCATCATCATGAACGGGTATGTGCCTCGGAATTTGGGCAAATCGCACTACTCACCGCTACGGCGTAGCCTGTAATAACCCTGAGAACGACCACAGAGAGAAAGAAAGAAAGAAAGAAAGAAAGGAAGGAAGAAAGAAAGAAAGAAAGAAAGAAAGAAGAAAGAAAGAAAGAAAGAAAGAAAGAAAGAAAGTCACCCGCCTATGCCTCCTCCATAAGTACTGCTACAACTCGTGGGCCAGTCGTCTATCGCTTGACATTCCTTCGCGTACATCTAGTCGACTTCATAATCATCTCAGTTTCAGACGCATCTTCGGCAACACACAGTCATTCAATAATTCTGCATTGCCCACGCGCCATCGCACTTTCTAATAGCCTTCCGGATGAAATTGTTTCTTTGAGAGATCCGGCCAAATTTCGTGAGCAACTGCAAGTTTATATGTTCCCTTGATTTTGTATAAATATGCTTCATTTTTTTTTCCATTTTGTATTTTCCTGCATTTGCTTATAGTGTTTGTTCTTCTCCCTTCCATTGTACAATTTTCTTTGTTTTCTTCTTCGTTGTAATTTCTTTTTATGCTTTATGTATTGTGATTTTTCTGTAACCCCTCCCCCCTACTCAATGCTCCTGTGGGGCCTGTAGGGTAACATGAATAAATAAATAAATAAATAAATAAATAAATAAATAAACATAGAGGCGGAAAGAAAGATATAAAGAAAGAGAAAGAGAAAAAGAAAAATTCTTGCCGAAAAAAAGTCCTTCTCGAGGCGAGACACGAACTTGCGTACCCTCAATCTGAAGGCGAGCGTCCTAACCACTCGGCTATCCAAGCACGCTAGCAGAGCATAGCATAGCCTTGTATAGTATAGTGCAGCAAGGAGTGGGAAGCTGAAGTGAGCGTGAGGAGGAGAGATGTGATGGTGAGGAGTAGGGAAAGGAGGAGGGAAGAGAGTAAAGCGTAGCACAGAAAGAATGACAAAGAGAAAAATAGAGAGAAAGAAAAAGACGCTGGGAGAGCATCAGCGAAAGAGAAAGAAGTAGAGAGAAAGAGGAAGAAAAATAGAAAGAGGAAGCAAGCATCGCGTCGTCTAGTCACCAGATACCGCACCACCTAGTTAAGCCATGCGTGCGCAGTACCTAAGTGCATAGCCTGGCTGCGTACACCCGAGGAGGAAGCCGCACATCTCTAAGCTAGACGTGTCGGTCAGCGGGGAGTGCGAGCGGCGACGGGCCCGCGCTTCGCTGTGCCAAGCTTTCGCTAGTGCAAACTGGCTGCAATTTTTCGGGGACAGAAATTTAGATTGGATTTGAATATGTGACGGGCCATCGGTTGATGGTTCGGCAGTATCCTTGCTCGCATTCATTTGGTTTCCTTAAAAATATCGAACAAGGAATACGTAGCTCGAGAGGAAGAGGAATAAAAAAAGAAATAACGCGCACAGAATTCTGGGTTTCCAGATGATGTAGCAGCCAGGTCTTTACTTGGCCACCCCAAAACGATGCTCTCCATCGGAGCCGGGCAAGGTTAAACGCGCCGGGCCACACCATCAAGAACGTCTGGCGTGGCAGCAGAGGCGAGATGTAAAGGCAACTGCTTTTGGAAAGGAGCAAAGAGCGTCCGAAGGAATGTCGAAAGATACGGGGTGCCATCAGAGCTTTGAGCGGAATGAACCTGTGTTTACTATTGTCGTATAAAAGCTGTTACCACTCGATCAAATTATTTCGTTACTGTTAGCCACCAGACCCTGTTTTAGCTGTATTAACTATCATTCACAAACAGCACTACATATTCTAGTGATACTGGTATTCAGGAGCTGCGCTCGGGCAACCATTCCTGCGGAATGAGGTTTTTTCCTTGACCATAATTTAGACCACAGCAACATGTGATGACGACCGGTATGATAACGAGATGATCAATGACAAGGTGGCCCATCCTGGGCGGGACCAACGCAACAGGCGTTCACCTAAAGTCTACGTAAATGCTTCACAGAATAATGTATATTGCCAATCCTTAATTGCTGATATATTTATTGTTACCCATTTCACTTGATAGCTATTAATTTCGCGTTCCCACCGGACGCCTGTAAGTAACGGTAGCGAAAGTAATAATAAGTCACTTCGAGGCAGCGCACGGGATGGTGGCTGCTATGCCCAGTCCGCTTTGGCTCTTTTTCCGGGGCTGAGTAAGTGAGATACCCCGGATGCGACGTAACCCGTTCGGTCATTCTTCTCTTCGTTTATGTTCGCGCCAGCTTGCAAACCGAGTACTCCTTCGCGCGGTTGTGATCGTCATCAGTACATTCTTCCATATCGCTTCGCAACTCCGTCCCAATTTACTCCCTACCTCGCCCATTCCCACCGATCTCCAGACAGTTCATTCTAAAAAGACAGGGCGTGCAAACACAGACATAGGGAAGAAGTCAGAACACCACAAACGCCGACTAACAACTGAAGAGACGCATAACGGCGGAAAAGAAAGAAGGCACGAGAACTTATTTGCGCATGCCCATGCAATAGGCAAACCTATCAATCCTTGATCCTTCAAATGATAGGGTCGCTTATTGCATGGGCACGCGCAGATAAGTTTTCGCGCCTTCTTTCTTTTCCGCCGTTGTGCGTCTCTTCAGTTGTTAGTCGGCGTTTGTGGCGTCCTGACTTCTTTCTTGTGTCCGTGTTTGCACGCCCTGTCTTTTTAGAATGAATACTTACCAACTAGCTAAGCTCTCTGTTATTCCAGACACTTCTTCGCATTGCATACATCGCTCACTTTAGACAGCGCCTATATCTGTCCGGCGTCCATGCGGCTCGCTAGCAATTTGACCTGCCTATAAGCAGTAGGTTTAGAATGCACATGTGGTCACTGTTACGAGTCTATGAGGTCATGCGACGATGCAGTAGTTTCTTTTGTCTATACTTCAGAAACTCATTAACGTGAGAGTTCGGGCGAGTTGGTAGTTCATATTAAAGGAAAACTTCAACAGTGCGGGAATGAACACGAACCACGAAAAGAGGGCTGACACGGACATGTCAGCCCTCTTTTCGTGGTTCGTGTTCATTCCCGCGCTGTTGAAATTGTCCTTCAGAAACTCAAACGCGGAGGGGCCAGCATTTTTATAGCATTCCACTAGACGGGACATAGCAAAAGAGACGACATATGCGCTGACCAGCTGTGTGTGTACTCCTCTTATATGGTGCCTGTATACTGATGTTACAATGATAAACTCGAACCAGTAAATCAAACATTGCGTATCCGTCGATGAGACAGTCGAGAACCCCATCTGCCGCTTTGTACGCTTCAATGCCCAGCTTCGATATCCTTCCATTGCGCTCAGCCGTTTGTTGATCATCCGACCATCAATGAAAACGCCTCAGTAGCACATCCATGAAGATAGATAGTTGGGCTAGTTGGTACAAATGCATCCTTGAAGCAGTGCTAAAAGACGTAGACTAAGAAGGGTTCGTCCTGTGTGTTTGCACCTTCTTAGTCTACATCTTTTAGCTCTGCTACAACGATACACATCCATGGCGGAACATACTCTCATCAGCGCCGCAAGCTGCGCGCTACTCTGATGATAACTTTCAAAACAATAGAGCTGAGAGGCTATATCTAAACGCGTTGACTTTTATAGTGGGCGTGCGATGTATATTTGCAGTTTTTTCTTCTTTTTCTTCATTGCCATGTACCGAATTACCCTTCTATAGCGCAGGATAGCTAGCGAGATATCTCTCTGGTTTACCATTGTGCGTCTTTTATTTTTGCGTTTGTGTGTTCTTTCTTCACTCTCCCACTTTCTCCAAGTACGTATCCGAATTTAGCTAGTTGTGAAAAACTGACCTCGCCTTTCTTTCTTTTTTTCTCTCTCAGTACGTTTTACGCATAATCCAGAACGCTGCCTTGCAGGATCCTCTCTGAAACACACTTATTACCGCTTCTAAGCATCTGCACGGACGCGTGTACGTCAAAAAAAAATTACGCAACGCACTCAAGCGTCAAACGTACTACACTACATGTTTGAAGAAGCTCCAAAAACATCGGCAGCGCTCCGTATAACTGCCTCCGTTCCTGTAATTTGTGAACTTAAAGTGATCGTCGCTGTTTTATTACGCGAACAGTTGACATTGAACAATCGTGAATAGAAGGAAAGCACACTTCCGCAATTCCGAGCACACTAAAGTGCAACTGTGTTTAGCTATGTTGCTCAGTACATTCGTTCTGCGGTACAGGATGAACATGCCGGTAATGAAACGTGATATTTTTAATATACTATGTCTCATGGCTTTCCGCTTTTCAGCTTTGGACCTTATTTTGCTATAGTCGTACCATTTCTCATTTAGGTCCTTCATTAGGCGCTGTACAATCAAAAAGTAGCATGTATACTCGCTTAACAGGTAAGCTGCACGCAGGCATCTAGGCGGGATAAGTAACAATCCTTGGTCAGCCTAAATGTTCCTATAAGGATCACGTACGTGGTGCGTTAGTGTAGTAGTGTTCTAGTGCTTCATGTTGCTATGGAAGTGTCATAGGGATTAGCCAACTTGTGGATTAAACAGCGTGGTGTCATAGTGGTCACACGAAGTGGCAGGGGTTCCCTAACATGGCCGAGCTTCGTAATATTGCCCGGGAGTTATAAAGAAAATAATAGCGCGGCCTGCGCGATGGGGTCCCACGGCCAATTAGATACCGCGATGGCACAACAGCAGTTTTACGCCAGTGGCGGAAAATAATTTCGTGAGAGAACTTCAAGGCCTTGTAGAAGACACCCCGTTCGCGCAGTCTTTCGTAATCAACGTGGGCACATTTTTCGTCAGCCTGTACTCGCACGATTGCGTCATTATAGAGGTGACACCCGACAACTGCCAAGTTTCCTTTAGCAGCACGTGAAAGCTCAGGCATAGCTGGGGCCATCGTCGAGAAAGCTGAACAAGGCGACGCAACGATTGCGTGTGTTTTGGTGGAGTGCATGTGTACGGCGCCAGCCGCTGCACGCGTCACACCGGGGCCTGATTGAACGCGATTGCACTGATTAGAGGAGAGGGAAAGGAGGACAGCCTGCAGGGCGATTTGTGACGCGAAGAAACTGCCGGAGCACCGAAACAAGTGGGCTGGTTCGAAGTGGCATTTAGCACAGCGATGAATTACAGTCCGAGCGAAACTTGTTCTAATTCGAAAGGGGCATTCCGAAGTGGCTGAAGGGATATCCCGGAAAATCCGATCAACGTATTCTTTCTATCACTTGAAGCGTGCAGGTGTTGGTAGTATATGCGAACTATTTGGATATAGCGTCAACTGGTATCTATCATGTGAATATTCGAAAGTGAACAATTAGTGCTTTCGCAAGCCGGGCATAGAGTGCTGCGCTGCTATTGCTTTCTTGAGTTTTCTTAGGTGGAACTGCAAATGGCTTATCTCTCGTGTTCGGAAAACATGGAAGCGTTTATTTATTTCTGGGGTTTTGCGTGCCAGAACCACGACATTGTTATGAGGCACGCCATAGTAGAGAGCTGCGGAAATTTCGACCATCTGCTGTTTAACGCGCACTGATATAGCACAGTACTCGGGCCTCTAGCATTTCCTCTCCATCAATATGCGACCGCCGCGGCCGGCATTGAACCCGTTACCTTCGGGTCAGCAGCTGAGCACCGCAACCACTGTACCACCGCGGCAAACCGAAAGCGTTTTTTTTTTTCTTGAATTGTGTTAGTTTTCTCGTCTCGTTCTGCGCTGCACAACTTAATACTATGAAAAAGCAACTAGCCCAAACATCTACCATTAAGCATTCAGCAATAACCTCAGCTATAAATGTAGACGTTTTGCGCACCAAATGTACGATGTGATTATTAGGCACGCCGTAGCGGCGGACTCCGTATTAATTTGGACCACGTGAAAGTATTTAACGGGCGCCCAAATTCAACCAAAAAACACGGGTGTTCTTGCATTTCGCCTCCATCTAAATGCGGCCGCCGTGGTCGGGAATTGAACCTGGGCCCTCGAGCTTAGCAGCGCGACAGCTTACCTACTAAGCGACCACAGCGAGTCTAAGTTCGCGTACTTACGTGTAGTGCGATTACACAACAAGATCTATTTTTCCTTACACGGGCATGGGGTTTATGTTTGCCCTGTTCATTGCGGTGGCTTTCCTAAACGCATGTCGACTTCAGCCAAGATTGAAAAACTCACTGAAAATTGCGCTTCGCACAGTCACTAGAGCTTGAAGTTTTCTTTTGTAGAAAACACATTTAATAAAAAAAGGTGCGGTGGCTGCCGGGAAATTTAATTTTTCCGTTCCCGTGTACTTAGACAGTAGCTTGGAGCTAAATATTTAAAAAAAAAAAAACAAATGTACTGAAGAAGAGTGGTCTGTGCCTCAGCAGCATAGCCACCGGCATGAGCTCGTGGTCGCTGTGCTCGACCGTACGCTTCCGACTGCGTTGCCTGTTCGTGCACCTCTGCTGCCAAATAAACCTCTTAGCAAGAGGCGGTGCGGCTGCGTATCATTCCAGTACCTTTTAAGAACGTGTCCAGATGCACACAATGCTGTATTCAAAGAAAAACATTTCGTGTGTGTGTGTGTGTGTGTGTGTGTGTGTGTGTGTGTGTGTGTGTGTGTGTGTGTGTGTGTGTGTGTGTGTGTGTGTGTGTGTGTGTGTGTGTGTGTGTGTGTGTGTGTGTGTGTGTGTGTGTGCGCGTGTGTGTGTGTGTGTGTGAAACGGCGAAAAAATACAGAAGTTAACCAAGAACAAGTGGAATGAAAAGCATATCAATTGTGGATATGTCTGCACCACGAGATTAATCTATCCCAAAAGGTTGTAGCTCTATCCGACAGTGACATAAACGGCCCACTGGCTGAACTAAGACGCAACCAACACGCAACCAATGATGCTTCGAAAATATTCCGTATCAACTGAATATGCACAAGAGTCCACGAGCTTCGTTACTGTGATCATGGCTGACACGCATGCTAGCTTTTTGTTGTTGCTTAATAATAATATCTGGGGTTTAACGTCCCAAAACCACGATATGATTGTGAGGGACGCCGTAGTGGAGGATCGCGGAAATTTCGACGACCTGGGGTTCTTTAACCTGCACCTAAATCTAAGTACATGGGCCTCCGGCATTTTCGCCTCCATCGAAAATGCTGCCGCCGCGGCCGGGATTCGATCCCGCGGCCTTCGGGTCAGTATTCGAGCGCCATAACCACTACACCACGGTTGCGGGGCATTGTTGTTGCTTAACATTTTCACAATTGAGGATAAGCTACATCAGAGCCAGCTATCCCACTGCATAGTAAGAATATTTCTACTGTCCATTTCCCCACATGTGCATATGCACATTGCATGAACCAACAGTCAGCTAAGTCTAAACAAATGTAAACAAGGAAAAAACACACATCAAACGAACAAGAAAAACACTACCATGAGAGAAACGCGCAAATGTTCTTTTCATAAGTTCAATGGGTCACTAACCTTGCACTTTTTAATTTCGTTTTACATATTCCGCGGGGACCCCTTGTGTGCACTTGCAATATAAAATAAATATATATTATGAGCTTCGAACGGAGAGCTGATCGGCGCCGTGTGACAGATGGCATTGTGAAACGATTGAGAATTCGAGGGTTCGCGCTAAGCTTATCGACCGGAAAACTGCGTCAGGATTGGCTGAGTTAAATCTCCCTCTGCGTTTTTATCTGCATTATCTGTTGTCTCAATTTTTTTCTGGAGACGCCATGCATACACCTTTGCTTAAAGCCACGTTGAGCGTTCGAGCACTTAGAAGTCGCGAGACAACCGAAGGCGCGGACACGGCAGCATTTATTTCGTTTTCGCTTTAGTGTTCGCCTGTCTTGCTTTCATTTTTGCTTGTTTTCGCGGGAAATAAACATATGGAAAAATAATGACTAGCTGCCAGTTCTTCTGCGTGCTTGCAAATAATGAAGAATTTGTAATTTTTTGAAATAATATTTCTGAAGCAACGAATTGTATTGCTGAAGACCCGCTACCGTTGTCACAAATGTAACTTCATTCTGCTGTCTCAATTAATGAAGTTATTCTGCCGATTGTCTATTTTTACGGTCATTCAGTGGAGGAAAAAGCGTCTCCTTACAAAACACACAGCATGGTAGTTACTGGGTGTTCGTTAGAAAATACTCTGTAGTTATGCAAACATCTAGGAGCGAAAAAGACGAAGACAAAAGAACACTGCAGACAGGACTGGTGCCATGGTAGTTCATTTAACTTTCATGGGAGTTAGAAATTGAGAGCAGGGCTGCGCAACCATGGGAAACATTTTGAAACCTCGACAGAGGACAGCGCCAAAGTTGCGAATGGAACATGATAATGAAGTTATATACATACAGTTAAGAAATAATGAACGCGATATATGAACTATAGCGAAACGCGAAATCCGTAATCTGAACATCATCCAACTCGCCCTACGCATTCTACAGATCGGTAGAACGGACTACTGTTATATATACGCAAGAATATATGTGCCTCGAAATGGCCCAATGAGCAGCTGTGTTGCTCACATACTAAAAGACGAGATATGTCGACCTGAAGTCAACGTAGTACGCAAGTCAACATCCAGGTGTAAATTCAATTTAGCAAAATAAAGTTAGTGATATATTGTTTGCAAATTAGCTACAGCGTGTGCAAAATTTCTATATACCCAGGCCACAAAAAGTAACAATCCACATATGGCGACCGCATGTAGTGAATGGAATCTCAGTATACTGCGGCCTCAGAAAGTCTGCAGAAACGATTATGCATGGAAGCCACGATGCATCCAGAAAACCTACCGACTCAGTATACGAGACTGTCGAGTCTGCAAATGGTTAGCAGGGGTGAGAAGAAGTATACAGTTTGGCCGCAGAAACGTCGAACTGATTTTTTGTATGGCTGCAGCTGTCAGTGTGGCGATTTTTCTTGTACAGAAACGAAAAGAAAAAACGATCAAATTGGCTTCTTCTGCGGTCAGCTTACGCGGTCAGCTCCGAGGTCTGCAGTAACGCACAAGCATAACCTTCGAGTTGCGTTTTATATTCATGAATCACTGATTCGGCCACCTAGAAGGATATAAACGAACGCTATATAGGTATATCTATGATACTGTGTTTCTAAGCTGTACCACGGCACATTAAACATGGTCGCAGCTACCAACGCCACGCCGAAGTATGCTGAATAGACGTCGCCAAGCGGGGGAGTCGTGCAATGGTAAAAAAAAAAGAAACGTTTCTTTTTTTACACAATGGCTTTTGACGCCCATGTACGGCCGTATAGAAAGTTCACATTTTCCTTGTTTGTAAACATAGCCCTATATCATGCAGTAGTTTCGGTTCTGGTCGGCCTCCCAGCGTTCCTTCTTCTTTCGAAGCCTTTTCTTTACTTATTTATTTTGCCCTCGACCTTGGCAACCGTGAATACATGCTCTGCGACCCTTTTCCTGGGGCCTTGCGCAGGAAATTACGGTTGGTACGCTCTGAGATAAACAAGATGAGGGTACAACACTTTGTTCATGTAGCGGGCGCGTTGTATACGGCCCGATCAAGCAGCTATCGGTGCGAGCAAGTGCAGGCTCAAGAAAAGTTTCTGCTCTCACGAAAGGCCTATCATTACATTTTGAGAGCAATATAGAGTTTGCTTACGCAATAACGTATTTATCGACTGGCGTCACAGGCGCCCGCCCTGTCCTCACGGCATCTATCTACTGTCAAAAACGTCCGAATGGACACTGTTAATGCTCTAAGCTAGCAAAATGTGGCGCTATCCACGAAGGACGCAAGACACTTCGTCTTATGGGACAAATGGTGAAACTGACGTTGTGTCAGTAAAATGCGCAATAATTTATTAGATTTGGATACATAGCGTTGCCGTATCTATACAACTGGGTCTCTACTATATAACAGAAAAAAGTTTTATTTCCATCATCAGACCAGTGTATTCTCATAAAGGAATGACACCAGCGTATTCGATCCTGTTGTGAGCCGTAGGCAATTAGTTCTTTAGTGTTGTATTACCTACGGCGTCTGTAGGTTCGTCTCACATGCCCATCCACACTGTGAGGAACATTTTCTCGAATGTTTTCTCCAATTACATATTATTTGTGCTGCAATATTCCTCGTAGAAATCGCATTTATACAAGCCGAAACTGACTAAGTTATCGCGACTCCATACTTGTCCATGCTATGTGTGGAAATGAAGTGAGCTGGTTCTACCGGGTGTTTATTTCAAGTTACCCTTCAGGCAACGATTTGTACATGTATTTCTTTTGTATTATACGCGCATATATATATATATATATATATATATATATATATAAATATATATATATATATATATATACATATATATATATATATATATATATATATATATATATATATATATATATATATATATATATATATATATATATATATATATATATATATATATATTATAAAATTATAATATATATGCGCCGGAACTTTTTGTCTTTTATTTCGGACTTTAACAATGTTCACCCCTCCATATCATTTTCGCACACATATTCACCAATCACTATTAACTTTCTCGACGTGACCGTATGTCTGAATAGTACGAAATTAACCACAAAACTGTACCGCAAGCCCACCGACAGACACAGGTACTTACATTTCAAAGCAGCCACAAAAGGCATTGCAAATCGAGCATACCTTATAGCCAGGCCTTGCGCTTTAAGCGAATATGCTCAGAACAGTCTGACTTTGATGCTAATTGTAGCCAATTACGCAGTGCACTTCTTCAACAGAAATATCCGCCGAAGTTAATAGATGACGCGGTGAAGCGCGCCGGCGCATTAGACCGCACAGCACTCTGCAGAACGAAGGAAAATCCTAAGAGTCGTTCATAGATTAACTTAGTGTTAACCCATAATGCATCGGCCCCTAATGTCAGTTATTCTCCGAAAACACCACAACATGCTTATGCGGAGCGAACGTCTTACAAGAGCCTTTCCAGAACCACCAGGTTTGTCTATAGACAAGGCAAACATTTGCGCGATTAGTTAACTTCCTCTAAAACCAAAGGTAATGACAACATCCACATGGTTGGTTGCCATCCTTGTAAAAAGCCCCGTTGCAAAGTGTGCGCTCACATGACAACGGCTACCCTGGCAACCGCACAGCGACTAACTTCAAGTTAAAAAATCAGGGGCAATTTCAATTGTGACTCAGCGAATGTGGTTATTTGCTAGAATGCCCATCTGTCATATTCAGTATTATAGGTCAAACTGAAACTGCCTTTAGGTAGCGGTTTTAACAATCATAAAGCTCAGTGCATGCCCTTCCTCATTTACCAGTTTCAAGGCATGTCACCGACGCTGGTCATTCCTTTAGTAACATCAGAGCCACAATGCTTGAATCAGGTTTTAAATCACATCATGAACGCGAGGTTAGAGAATCATTCCTAATTCATAAATCCAAAACTTTGTCTAACGGAGTGAGCGAGAGCTCGGGTGCACTTGTTGTATTTTGCCTTGTTAATCACTATTTTATGACAACGTATGTTGGTTACGCGTGGTTTCACTATTTGCCTATCATTGCGTACGCAACGGCTGAGGCCTGTGTCACTCATATTTTGAACGTACGTGCTTTGCGCGCTTCTTGTATCTAAGTTATTTATTTTTATTATTTTCATGCTTTTGACGAGATATCCTGCTGCTTTATGTCCACATGAACCACTGTACGCATGTGCGGTTCCCTTTTGGTTTTTGTGCAGTTTGCAGTTTTGTTTTGCTTTTGTGTTTTGTATACCTTGTCAATGCACATAATTTCGTCTATCCAAGATGTGCCATCCATATCACTATTAACATGCCACGTCATTAGTTATAACACGTATATATCTTGATGTGCAATATCGCCTGTCCAAAAGAAGTGAAAAATCACTTAGTCTTGCGATATGGAAGCAAGCGCCTTGAAGATGTGCCCTGCGTAGATCTCTAACCATTCACTCCGACGAAGGCAGGCCCTCCTGCCGAAACGTTAGTAAACTTGTTTCGCACGTTTTTCTCCTTTCTGATCTGATATATATATATATATATATATATATATATATAATATTATATATATATATATATATATAATATATAATATATATATAATATATATAATCTTATATATATATATATATATTGTTACGGGGTTTGTAAGAGAGCTTTATTCGAAGGAACTGAACGGCGAGTCTAAGCCAGTACTGCACTTCGTTCTTCTGTTCCTTTCTACTCCGTGTTGTTGTCGCTGCTACTTCTTCGCTGTAGATTAGACCCACTAACATTGCTCCTCTTGCAGACGAAGCCCTCCGGGCGAGAGGTCAGTTGGGGGTCGCTGAGTAAAGGGCTTCAGCGTGCTATTTGCGGACTTCGGTCTTGGATGACCGTCTTCCCTGGCAGTTAGGCGTGGCAATCCTATAATTCAACTCACTAAGGCTTTCTATCGCAACAAAACGGTCCAATAGTCACGAGGAGTTTTTGACATAGTCCACGTTTCCGCACCGGAGTCCATAACCACACTAGGTCACCAGGATTGTAGGTGACCTGACGGTGTCGACTACCATACCGGGATTTATAGTGCTCCTGTGAAGCTAGAGTACGCAATCGGGCGAGGCGCCGAGCCTCCTCCCGCCGGCAGAAGGTTTTCCGCGATACAAGCGTCGTTGTGACGGCAGAAAGCAAGGTAGCGTCCTAAAGTGTTCCTCGGCGGACGAGCGTAAAGGAGGAAAAACGGGCTGTATCCAGTGGTCTCATGCTGCGCGGTATTATATGCGTAAGTGACGAACGGCAGCCCTTCGTCCCAGTTCTTGTGGTCCGAGCTAACGTACATGGACATCATGTTCACAAGAGTTCTATTCGTGCGCTCAAACAAGCCACTAGTCTGAGGGTGATAGGGCGTTGAATTTCGCAGGTCTGAGGCACACAGACATAGAAGTTCAAGAATATTAGCTGTGAACTGACGGCCACGATCACTAATGATCACGCGAGGAGGGCCATGACGAAGTATTATCGAATGCTGTACAAATTGTGGCACTGCGTTTGCAGTTGCAGAGGGTAGCGCCGCCGTCTCGCAGAATCGATTCAGGCAGTCGCGCATACTATGATCAAACGGTTGCCTTTGGATGAACGTGGGAGCGGTCCTATCAGGTCGATGCCTACTTGTTCAAAAGGTGAGCTGGGTGGCACCACGGGCTTTAGGCAACCGGCTGGGACAGTAGTAGGTCTCTTGTGACTTTAGCACTCGGCACAGCTGGCTACGTATGTCTCCGTTGTCTTGTGCATTTGAGGCCAGTAAAATTTTTCTTTGGCACGATGGAGGTGTCCGCGTGCATCCTAGGTGACCCGAAGTTGGGTCATCGTGCACGACGCGCAAACAGAAGAGCGGAGGGCTTCTGGCACCACGAGAAGAAACTGTGCACCTGTCGTGGAGAAATTCTTCTTATACAGCAACCCATCTTGAACACAAAAACGGCATGCTGTTGACTCTTCAGCGCCAGAGAAAAGTGGCTCTAAACCTGAATCTTCACGCTGTTCTTTTGCGAAGGTTGCGACATCTGGGAAATCCTGATGTACGGTTGCATTAAATGGTCAAAAAACTGTCAGCGTCACATTCCGTGGCACGAAGAGCCATGCTGGAAAGGCAATCGCATCAGCATGCCGTCGCCCGCTCTTGTAATAATAATAATATCTGGGGTTTAACGTCCAAAAACAACCATATGATTATGAGGACTCCGTAGTGGAGGGCTCCGGAAATTTCGACCACCTGGGGTTCTTAACGTGCACCTAAATCTAAGTACACGGGCCTCAAACATTTTCGCCCTCCACCGAAATGCGCCGCCGCGGCCGGGATTCGATCCCGCGACCTTCGGGTCAGCAGTCGAGTGCCATAACCACTAGACCACCGTGGCGGGGCGGCCCGCTCTTGTAGGAGACCGTGAAGCTGTACTCTTGCAATCGCAGGGCCCATCGTAGATTAAAGGGAGCTTTATTCGTAAGGAACTGAACGGCAAGTGTCACGCCGGTACTGCACGTCGTTCTTCTTTTCTTTCTATTCCGTTGTTGTTGTCGCTGCTACTCCTTCGCTGTAGATTAGACCCACTAAAAATATATATATTATATATATATATAATATATATATATATATTATATATATATATATATATATAGATATATATATATATATAGAAGGTATTTGAGACGCGACGTACGGAGCGCAGTTTATTTCGACGTTTCGGCCGTGGGACCGGCCTTTGTCTAGGAATACAGAGCATAAAAAAATCGCGCACTTATATATGCCAAAGATTGGGGGCCCCCAAACACGTGTTCTAGTATAATAAACAGGTAATCTTATATCAGTACAAAGAAATTTTCACTGATCAAAAATACAGCACTGTGTGATATCACCATGTGTCAGTCATTGGCAAGTGAGGTGGCTTAACGGGATACATGTGTAAGTACATAGCGGCAACGATAGAAATAGCCATAAGCGTTTTATACAAAGCAGTAATGACAGTCGGTTCGTGGAAAGATACGCGTTCAAGATGACAAAACTGACAAAAAAAAGTAGTAACAGTAAATACCTGAAACAGTGAAAGTAATAATGACGGAAATACAGCGGTGACATTGGGC